>NC_143043.1:53202446-53299946 GCF_057628025.1 Oncorhynchus mykiss | reverse complement strand
TTGCTAAATACTGCACCAATTTAAAACACTTAATCCTCCCGTCCACAAAACGTGTAACTATTGGACTATACAATGTGCCTTCCTGTATTATACTGATGCTAAAATGTTTATTTAATTCTAATTTGATTCACTTTATGTTCGTATATTCTTATCTTTTATTAGTTCTTATTGTTGTTGCATTGTCGAGAAGGAACCTGCAAGTGAGAATTTAGATGCGAAGATGACACCAACAGATATGGTAGCTCTGCTTCTAGCTCCTAAGAAACTTTGCAGTAATTTTTTATTTTTTTTTGCGTGTTAATTCAATACATTATCGGCCCAGAACTTGTTTTGTTTATTACATCATGCCAGTAAGAATGTTTGGATATCAGAGCGGCGGTAACTCACCAGCATTACGGCCAGGAATTACGACTTTTCCGAAATGGAATCTCTGTTCGTACCCCATCAGGGCAACTGAGCTCCAAAACCCCGCCGGTGGAGAAGAGGTATTCGGAGTGGACTACTAGTCCGACTCAGGAGGCGGGGCACACCACCCACCGCTTCCGAGGATATTACTCGCTAATGTTCAGTCTTTGGATAATAAAATAGATGAGCTCAGGGCGAGGATCTCCTTCCAGAGAGACATCAGGGATTGTAACATACTCTGTTTCACAGGAACATGGCTCTCTTCCGGATATACTGTCCCCATCCATATAGCCAGCTGGGTTCTCAGTACAACGCACAGACGGGAATAAAATATCTCTCCGGGAAGAAGAAAGGCGGGGGGTGTATGTTTTATGATTAACTACTCATGGTGTGATTGTGATAACATACAGAAACTCAAGTTATTTTGTTCACCCAACCTAGAATACCTCACAATCAAATGCCGACGGTATTACCTCCCAGGATCATTTTCTTTGGTTATATTCACAGACGTGTATATTCCCTCTCAAGCCGATACCACGACGGCCCTCAACAAACTACACTGGACTTTATGCAAACTGGAAACCACATATCCCGAGGCCCTGCATTTATTGTAGCTGGGGATTTTAACAAAGCAAATTTGAGGAAAACGCTTCCAAAGTTCTATAGTCAACACATTGACTGTGGTACTCGCTCTGGAAAAACATTGGACCACTGCTACACAACTTTTCGGAATGCCTACAGGGCCTACAGAAGACCCTATAGAATACCATTTAGAATACCCTATACAGTAGAATACCCTATAGAATACCATATACAGTAGAAGACCCTGTAGAATACCATATAGAATACTATATGCAGTAAAATACCTATATAATACCATTTAGAATAACCTATACAGTAGAAGACCCTGTAGAATACCATATAGAATACCATATATAATACTCTATGCAGTAAAATACCTATATAATACCATTTAGAATAACCTATACAGTAGAAGACCCTGTAGAATACCATATAGAATACCCTATACAGTAGAAGACCCTGTAGAATACCATATAGAATACCCTATACAGTAGAAGACCCTGTAGAATACCATATAGAATACCCTATAGAATAAAAGATAACTAAGGTCAGGTCGTGATAATATTATATACAGTATATGATTATATCAATACAGTATATGATTATATTATATACAGTATATTATTATATTATATACAGTATATTGTTATGTATTTGCTGTGATTTGAGGTGTTTAAAAAGTGAGTCAGAACGTTTGAAAAAAAAAAGTTTGAAAAAAAAAAAAGTATTTATTGATATATTGTAATGTAAAGAAGAAGAAGAAGAAGACTTGAATAATCACATCAAGGTAGACAGGTCAAAGATACACAGGCAGTCAGGCTTGGCTGAGAGATATAGAGACAGGTCAGGGACAGACAGACAGCATGGAGGAGGAGATGGGAGAGTCAAAAGGAGAGAGAGTCAAAGAAAGAAAGAGACAAGCGGAAAGCTATACTGTACAGAGCTGGGTGGGTTGGGAGAGGGAGGTTGCATAATAAGATGACATTTTCTATAGCTGAGTTAACCTAGTTATGCTATTCCTTTAAATGACGAACATTTGAGCTTATATCTTATGACAGTTATTTCTTTTTAATGATGAACCGTCAAGGGAGAGCTTAAGGAGAGAGAGAGAAGAGACATAGGGATAAAGAGAGAGGAGAGAGAGAGAAGAGACAGGGATAAAGAGAGAGGTGCTAGACAGGAAGGAGAGAGAGATGATGTGTGTGTGTGTGTGAGAGAGAGAGAGAGAAAGAAAGATTGAGAAAGAAAGAGAAAGAGTGAGCGAGAGAGAGAGAAAGAGAGAGTAAGAGAGAAAGATGGAAAGAGAGAAAAAGAGAGAGAAAGATAGAAAGAGAGAGAGAGGGAGAGAGAGAGAGGGAGAGAAAGATAGACAGAAAGAAAGAAAGATTGAGAAAGAAAGAGAAAGAGTGGAGAGAGAGAGAGAGAGAGAGAGAGAGTAAGAGAGAAAGATGGAAAGAGAGAAAAAGAGAGAAAAAGATAGAAAGAGAGAGAGAGGGAGAGAGATAAAGAGAGAATGAGAGAGAGAGCGAGAGAGCGAGTGAGCGAGAGAGAGGAGAGAGAGAGAGAGGAGAGTGAGAGAGAGAGAGAGGAGAGCGAGTGAGAGAGAGAGAGAGAGGAGAGAGAGAGACAGAGAGAGAGAGAGCGAGAGCGAAAGAGAGAGTAAGAGAGAAAGATGGAAAGAGAGAAAAAGAGAGAAAAAGATAGAAAGAGAGAGAGAGGGAGAGAGATAAAGAGAGAATGAGAGAGAGAGCGAGAGAGCGAGAGAGAGGAGAGAGAGAGAGAGGAGAGTGAGAGAGAGAGAGGAGAGCGAGTGAGAGAGAGAGAGAGGAGAGAGAGAGACAGAGAGAGAGAGGAGAGAGAGAGACAGAGAGAGAGAGAGGAGAGAGAGAGCGAGAGCGAAAGAGAGAGTAAGAGAGAAAGATGGAAAGAGAGAAAAAGAGAGAGAAAGATAGATAGAAAGAGAGAGAGAGAGAGAGAGAGAGAGAGGGAGATAAAGAGAAACAGAAGCAGACTTTATCCTTAAATCTGTCCCAAATGGTACCCTGTCCCTTACATAGTGCACTACTATTGACCCGGGCCCTACGGAATAGGATGTCATTTGGGACAGGGGAAAAAAGTATCTATATTCATTTGTGAATGTTCTCCTGTACTCCTGAACTCCCAGCCCACTGTCTTCCTCGACCACAAGAATCCACCATCAGATTACAATCTGGGTGAAAAGTACAGGCCCTGTGAAAACAGCCTCCTCCTCTTCAGCTCGTCTGGCTAAAAGCAGGTTATTTATTTTGTGCATTAAGTGGAGGAGGATAAAAAAAAAAATCATTGGATTTTTCTTGCTCTAACAAAGACGACTACCAAAACAAACTGTAAAACATACAGTATTCTCCCTTCTCTTGGTTCTGTCTCGATCACACAACAGATCGGGAAGTAACACGCGTGGTGAGATGACAGCTGTTATGTTATAAACCAACAGTAATTAACGGAGATGGGTCGCTCTGAATCGAGATGTTAATATCATGCGGTTATTAACGTGAATAAGACAAGCTCAACATGGTGTTGTGGTGTTAAGATGAACTAAACGTCATTCTGATGGACAATGGACGCATTACATTCTACATGACATTATCTCTACGGTCTTACCAAAGAAGGTTGTGTTTAGCTTTCCACGTGGTACAGACGTCAGTGCAACGCATAGTTTTGATTTACATTTGTTTGAGTTGTTAACTGACCTGACTTCAACGTGAAATCAACTAAAAATCCCACCGTGGATTTAGGTCAAAAGTTAGGTGAAAGAAAATCACAAAAACCAGTTCTCCACGTTGATTCAACGTCACATATCGTTTTTTTCTTTCTTCTTAGAAATGACATGGAAACCATGTTAATTGAACCAGTTTGTGCCCAGTGGACTAGTGCTCTTGTAAATCTTACCAAAGAAGCAGTATATGATGCCGAAGAGGCAGCACATGGAGCAGGCCACAGAGGGAACGATCTCATAACGACGCTCTATCTCCTCGTCGCAGCTGAAGATCCTCTCTGGGCTCCCCGGGTCATGTGGTGGAGGGGCCAGTTTGAAAGCCAGCAGCTGGGGCCAGGATGCAGATGTCATGGTGACTAGGGTGGGGGGGATCAGGGGTTGTATAGGTGGGCCGGGACAGGGAGGATCAGGGCACGATGTTACCCATCCAAAATGATCCACCTGAGAGAGAGAGAGAGAGAGAGAGAGAGAGAGAGAGAGAGAGAGAGAGAGAGAGAGAGAGAGAGCGAGGGAGAGAGAGAGGGAGAGATAGAGAGAGAGAGAGAGAGAGAGAGAGGGAGGGAGAGAGAGAGGGAGAGATAGAGAGAGGGAGGGAGAGAGAGAGGGAGAGATAGAGAGAGAGAGAGAGATAGAGAGAGAGAGAGAGAGAGAGTGTGAGAAAGAGAAAAGAGAGAAAAGAGAGAAAAGAGAAAGAGACAGCATTATTGATTGGTTGTTAATTCATTAGTGAGGGTTGAGGCACCATGCCAAGACAGACAGCCTCTCTCACAATATGGCATCATTAAGGTCTGAGGCCTCAAACAGACACAGACGAGGGAGGCCTTCCATCCCTCTCGTTCCACTGCACCAATTGCTACTTTGCTCTGAACCCAGATCTCTGGATAAAGAGGAGCTTAATATTGTCTCAAATCAAAGACTGAACAACTACGTACCAAAATACTCCTCCCATACTCTCTGAGAAGCCATACAAATCACAAAACGTCAAGCCCAGAATGCACAGCATGTGCTGTATGTACAAACCATTTTGTCCTCCTAACTATTCACGTCTCTACACACAATTTATATCTCGATATCTACCAGCGTGTCCCTTCTAGCCCTGTGCCTGGCCCTAATGGCACCCTAGTCCCTATATAGTGCACTACCTTAGATGAGAGCCCTGGTCAAAAATAGTGCACTGTATAGGGGATGGGGTGCCATTAGGGACAAAGCTCAAAGCTCTCATTTCTCCTCTCTGATTCAATCTTGCAGGTCAGTGCACCTGTCATGTAGCAACATGTGGGACACAACTCAGCATTTAGCCTGTCACAGAAATCTACAGACAGGAAATCTACGATGACGATGATTCCTCCAGGCACCTCCTCCTCCTCCCCTCCATCTCTAACTTCTCTTCCTCCCTCTCCTCCTCTCTTCCTCTCATCCTTCCTCTCTATCTCCCTTCCTCTCTTCCTTCCTCTCAATCTCGCTTCCTCTCTATCTTCCTCTCTTCCTTCCTCTCAACCTCCCTTTTAAACTCCCTCTCTTGCTTCCTCTCTTGCTTCCTACCTCTCTTCATCCCGCTCTTCCTCTCTTCCTTCCTTCCTCTCATCCTCTTCCTTCCTCTCGTCCTCTCATCCTCCCTCTAGTCCAACCTCCCTTCCTTCCGCTATTCCTCTCATCCTTCCTCTCTTCCTTCCTCTCTTCCTCTCCTCCTCCATCTCTTCCTTTCTCTCTATCTCCCTTCCTCTCTTCCTTCCTCTCAATCTCGCTTCCTCTCTATCTTCCTCTCTTCCTTCCTCTCAACCTCCCTTTTAAACTCCCTCTCTTGCTTCCTCTCTTGCTTCCTACCTCTCTTCATCCCTCTCTTCCTCTCTCCCTTCCTATCCTCCTTTCTCTCCTCCTTCCTCTCATCCTCTCTTCCTTCCTCTCGTCCTCTCATCCTCCCTCTAGTCCAACCTCCCTTCCTTCCGCTATTCCTCTCTTCCTCTCATCCTTGCTCTCTTCCTTCCTCTCTTCCTCTCCTCCTCCATCTCTTCGTTCCTCTCTTGCTCCCTCTCTTCCCTTCTCTCTTCCTCTCCTCCTCCCTATCTTCCTCTCCTCCTATGTCTATTCCTCTCCCCCTCCCTCTCTTCTTTCCTCTCTTCCTCTCATCCACCATCTCTTCCTTCCTCTCTTCCTCTCATCCTCCCTCTCTTCTTCTTCTCTTCCTCTCATCCTCCCTCTTCCTCTCCTCCTCCCTCTCCTCCCGCTCTTCCTTCCTCCCTTCCTTCCTCCCTCTCTACCTACCGCTCTTCCTCCCTTCCTCCCTTCCTCTCCTCCTTTCTTTCTTCCTTAATCTCTTCTTTCCTCTCTTCCTCTCTCCCTTCCTCTCTTCCTTTCTCTCTTCCTTCCTCTCACCCTCTCATCCTCCCTCTCTTCTTCCTCACTTCCTCTCATCCTCCCTCTCTTTTTCTCCTCCTCCCTCTCTTCCTTCCTCTCTTCCCCTCTTCCCCTCGCTCTTCCTTCCTCCCTTCCTCTCTTCCTTCCCCCCTTCCTCCCTCCCTCCCTCCCTCTCTACCTACCGCTCTTCCTTCCTCTCTTCCTCCTTCCTTTATCTCCTCCTTCCTCTCTTCCTTCCTCTCTTCCTTTTTCCCTTCCTTTCTCTCTTCCTTCCTCTCATCTTCTCATCCTCCCTGTCTCCCTTCCTCTCTTCCTCTCCTCCTTTCTCTCTTCCTTCCTCTCTTCCTTCCTCTCATCCTCTCTTCCTCTCATCCTCCCTTCCTTCCGCTATTCCACTCTTCCTTCCTCTCTTCCTCTCCTCCTCCCTCTCTTCCTCTCTTCCTTCCTCTCGTCCTCTCCTCGTCCTCTCCTCCTCCTTCTCTTCCTTTGTCTATTCCTCTCCTCCTCCCTCTCTTCCTTCCTCTCTTCCTCTCATCCTCCCTCTCTTCCCCTCTTCCTCCCGCTCTTCCTTCCTCCCTTCCTCTCATCCTCCTCTCTTCCTCCCTCTCTTCCTTCCTCCCTTCCTCTCTTCCTCCCTCTCTACTACCACTACTACTACTACCACTACCACTACTACTACTACCACTACTACTACTACTACTACTACTACTACTACTACTACTACTACCACTACTACTACTACTACTACTACCACTACTACTACTACTACCACGACTACTACTACTACTACTACTACTCCTACCACAACTACTACCACTACCACTACTACTACTACCACCACTACTACCACTACTACTACTACTACTACTACTACTACTACTACTACTACTACTACCACCACTACTACTACTACTACCACTACTACTACCACTACTACTACTACCACTACTACTACCACTACTACCACTACTACTACTACCACTACCACTATCACTACCACCACCACTACTACTACCACAACCACTACCACCACCACTACTACTACGACCCTTACTACGACCACTACTACTACTACTACCACTACTACTACCACCCTTACTACCACCACAACCACGACCCTTACTACCAACACTACCACTACTACGACCACAACTACTACTACTACTACTACCAATAATACTACTACCACTTCTACCACTTCTACTACTACCACCACTACTACTACTACCACTACCACTACCACTATCACTACCACCACCACTACTACTACTACTACCACCACCACTACTACTGCGGACCTTACTACCACAACTACTACCACTACTACTATTACCACTACTACTACGACCCTTACTACCACCACTACCACCACTACTACTACTACTGCCACTACTACTACCACTACTACCACTACTAATACTCAGGTATACTACTCCTACTACCACTACTACTACTACCACTACTACCACCACTACTACTACTACTACCACTACTACTCAGGTATACTACTCCTACTACTCATACTACTACTACTCAGGTCTACTACTACTACTACTACTACTCATACAACTACTACTCAGGTCTACTACTACTACTACTAGTACTACTACTACTACTACTACCACTACTACTACTACTACTACTACTACTACTACTACTACTACCACCACTACTACCACTACTACCACCACTACTACCACTACTACTACTACTACTACTACTACTACCACCACTACTACTACTACTACCACTACTACTACCACTACTACTACTACCACTACTACTACCACTACTACTACTACCACCACCACTATCACTACCACCACCACTACTACTACCACAACCACTACTACTACCACTATCACTACCACATCCACTACTACTACGACCCTTACTACGACCACTACTACTACTACTACCACTACTACTACTACCCTTACTACCACCACTACCACTACCCTTACTACCAACACTATCACAACTACTACTACTACTACTACTACCAATACTACTACTACCACTTCTACCACTTCTACTACTACCACCACTACTACTACTACCACTACCACTACCACTACCACTATCACTACCACCACCACTACTACTACTACTACCACTACCACTACTACTACGGACCTTACTACCACCACTACCACTACTACGACCACTTCTACTACTACTACTACCACCACCACTACCACTACTACTACCACTACTACTATTACCACTACGACCCTTACTACCACCACTACCACCACTACTACTGCCACTACTACTACCACTACTACCACTACTAATACTCAGGTATACTACTCCTACTACCACTACTACCACTACTACCACCACTACTACTACTACCACCACTACTACTCAGGTATACTACTCCTACTACTACTACTCATACTTCTACTACTCAGGTCTACTACTACTACTACTACTACTCATACTACTACTACTCAGGTCTACTACTACTACTACTAGTACTACTACTACTACTCAGGTATACTACTACTACTCAGGTCTACTCCTACTAATACTAGTACCACCACTACCACTACTACTACTACCACTACTACTACCACCGCTACCACCACCACCACCACTACTACTACTACTGCCACTACTACCACTACTACCACTACTACTCAGGTATACTACTCCTACTACTACTACTCATACTACTACTACTCAGGTCTACTACTACTACTACTACTACTACTCATACTACTACTACTCAGGTCTACTACTACTACTACTAGTACTACTACTACTACTCAGGTCTACTACTACTACTAGTAGTACTACTACTACTACTCAGGTATACTACTACTACTCAGGTCTACTCCTACTACTACTAGTACCACCACTACCACTACTACTACTACCACTACTACTACCACCACTACCACCACCACCACCACTACTACTACTACTGCCACTACTACCACTACTACCACTACTACTCAGGTATACTACTCCTACTACCACTACTACTACTACCACTACTACTACTACTACTACTACTACTACTACTACTCAGGTATACTACTCCTACTACTACTACTCATACTACTACTACTCAGGTCTACTACTACTACTAGTACTACTACTACTCAGGTCTACTCCTACTACTACTAGTACCACCACTACCACCACTACCACCACTACCACCACCACCACCACCACCATCACAACTACTACCACCACCACTACTACTACTACCACTACCACCCCTACCACTACTATTACTACTACTACTATCACTACTATTAGTACCACTACCACCCCTAACACTACTACTACTACCACTACCACCCCTACCACCACTACTACTACTACTACCATCACTACTATTAGTACCACTACCACCCCTACCACTACTACTACTACTACTACCACCACCACTACCACTACTACTACCACTACTACTACCACCACTACTACTACTACTACCACCACCACTACCACCACCACTACCACTACTACTACCACTACTACTACTATTACTACTACCACTTCCACAACTACCACTACCACTACTACTACTACTACCACTACTACCACCACTACTATTACTACCACTACTACTACTACCACTACTACCACCGCCACCACTACCACTACCACCACTAACTACCACTACTACTACTAAAAAGTAAAACATTTTTTGGGGGGAAAATTGAGCAAGTTGAGGTGACTAAACTGTTTGGAGTTACCCTGGATTGTAAACTGTCATGTTCAAAACGTATTGATACAACAGTAGATAAGAGAAGAGAGAAGACTGTCTATAATAAAGCTCTACTCTTCCTTCTTAACAACAAGTGGCGGTGTACGCACCTAAAAGTTGGAGTCGATCCGCCAACCCCAAAGAAGATTTTTAACCTTCATTTAACCAGGTAGGCCAGTTGAGAACAAGTTCTCATTTAGAACTGCGACCTGGCCAAGATAAAGTAAAGCAGTGACACAAACAACAACACAGAGTTACACATAAACAAACGTACAGTCATTAACACAATATTTAAAAAAAGTCTATATACAGTGTGTGCAAATGGCGTGAGGAGGTAAGGCAATAAAAAGGCCATGATAGCGAAGTAATTACAATTTAGCTGATGATGATGTGCAAGACGATGACTTGCAAAAGAGCAAAAAAGTAAATTAAAACAATATAGGGATGAGGTAGGTAGATTGGGTGGGCTATTTACAGATGGACTATGTACAGCTGCAGCGATCGGTTAGCTGATCATATAGCTGATGTTTAAAGTTAGTGAGGGAGGTAAAAGTCTCCAACTTCAGCGATTTTTGCAATTCATTTCAGTCATTGGCAGCACAGTGAGTGAAGGATGCATTGTTGCGAAATAGGAAGCTGATTCCAGATTTCATTTTGGATTGGAGATGTTTAATGTGAGTCTGGAAGGAGAGTTTACAGTCTAGCCAGACACCTAGGTATTTGTAGTTGTTCACATATTCTAAGTCAGAACCATCCAGGGTAGTGATGCAAGACGGGCGGGCAGGTGTGGGCAGCAATGGGTTGAAAAGCACGCATTTAGTTTTACTAGCGTTTAAGAGTAGTTGGAGGCCACGGAAGGAGAGTTGTATTGCATTGAAGCTCATCTGGAGGGTAATTAACACAGTGTCCAAAGAAGGGCCAGATGTATACAGAATGGTGTTGTCTGCATAGAGGTGGATCAGGGAATCACCAGCAGCAAGAGTGACATTGTTGATATACACAGAGAAAATAGTCGACCCGAGATTTGAACCCTGTGGCACCCCCATGGAGACTGCCAGAGGTCCAGACAACAGGCCCTCCGATTTGACACACTGAACTCTATCTGAGAAGTAGTTGGTGAACCAGGCGAGGCAGTCCTTTGAGAAACCAAGGCTGTTGAGTCTGCCGATAAGAATACGGTGATTGACAGAGTCGAAAGCCGTAGCCAGGTCGATGAAAACGGCTGCACAGTAATGTCTCTTACCGATGGCGGTTACGATATCATTTAGGACCTTGAGCGTGGCTGAGGTGCACCAGTGACCAGCTCGGAAACCGGATTGCACAGCGGAGAAGGTACGGTGGGATTCATAATGGTCAGTGATCTGTTTATTAACTTGGTTTTCGAAGACTTTAGAAAAGCAGGGCAGGATGGATATAGGTCTGTAACAGTTTGGGTCTAGCATGTCTCCCCCTTTGAAGAGGGGGATGACCGTGGCAGCTTTCCAATCTTTAGGGATCTCAGACGATACAAAAGAGAGCTTGAACAGACTGGTATAGGGGTTGCAACAATGGCGGTGGATAATTTTAGAAAGAGAGGGTCCAGATTGTCTAGCCAGCTGATTTGTACGGGTCCAGGTTTTGCCGCTCTTTCAGAACATCTGCTATCTGGATTTGGGTGAAGGAGAAGCTGGAGAGGCTTGGGCAAGTAGCTGCGGGGGTGTGTGGAGCTGTTGGCCGGGTTTGGGGTAGCCAGGAGGAAAGCATGGCCAGCTGTAGAGAAATGCTTCTCGATTATCGTGGATTTATCAGTGGTGACAGTGTTACCTAGCCTCAGTGCAGTGGGCAGATGGGAGGAAGTGCTCTTATTCTCCATGGACTTTACAGTGTGCCAAAACCTTTTGGAGTTAGAGCTACAGGATGCAAATTTATGTTTGAAAAAGCTAGCCTTTGCTTTCCTGACTGACTGCGTGTATTGGTTCCTGAATTCCCTGAAAAGTTGCATATCGCGGGGACTATTCGATGCTAGTGCAGTCCGCCACGGGAAGTTTTTGTGCTGATCAAGGGCAGTCAGGTCTGGACTGAACCAAGGGCTATATCTGTTCTTAGTTCTACATTATTTTAAATGGGCATGCTTATTTAGGAAGGTGAGGAAATTACTTTTAAAGAACGACCAGGCATCCTCAACTGATGGGATGAGGTCAATATCCTTCCAGGATACCAGGGCCAGGTCGATTAGAAAGGCCTGCTCTCAGAAGTGTTTTAGGGAGCGTTTGACAGTGATGAGGGGTGGTCGTTTGACTGCGGATCCGTAGCGGATACAGGCAATGAGGCAGTGATCGCTGAGATCCTGATGAAAACAGCAGAGGTGTATTTGGAGGGTAAGTTGGTCAGGATAATATCTATTAGGGTGCCCATGTTTACAGATTTAGGGTTGTACCTGGTGGGTTCCTTGATCATTTGTGTGAGATTGAGTGCATCTAGCTTAGATTGTAGAACTGCCGGGGTGTTAAGCATATCCCAGTTTAGGTCACCTAACAGAACGAACTCTGAAGATAGATGGGGGCGGAAATCAATTCACATATGGTGTCCAGGGCACAGCTGGGAGCTGACGGGGGACTATAACAGGCGGCAACAGTGAGAGACTTATTTCTGGAGAGATACATTTTTTTAAATTAGAAGCTCGAACTGTTTGGGCATAGACCTGGAAAGTATGACAAAACTTTGCAGGCTATCCCTGCAGTAGATTTCAAGTCCTCCCCCTTTTGCAGTTCTATCTTGACGGAAAATGTTATAGTTGGGGATGGAAATCTCAGACCTTCCTAAACCAGGATTCAGACATGGCAAGGACATCAATGTTGGCGGAGTATGCTAAAGCAGTGAGTAAAACAAACTTAGGGAGGAGGCTTCTGACGTTAACATGCATGAAACTAAGTCAACAAATGAGAGTGCCTGGGGAATGGGAGTGGAGCTAGGCGCTGCAGGGCCTGGGATAATTTCCACATCACCAGAGGAACAGAGGAGGAGTAGGATGAAGGTACGGCTAAAGGCTATCAAAACTGGTCGTCTAGTGCATTGGGGGAAGAGAATAAATGGAGCAGATTTCTGGGCGTGGTAGGATATATTCAGGGCATAATGTGCAGACAGGGGTATGGTAGGGTGCGGGTATAGTGGAGGTAGAGTGGGGCAAAAAAGTATTTAGTCAGCCACCAATTGTGCAAGTTCTCCCACTTAAAAAGATGAGAGAGGCCTGTAAATTTCATCATAGGTACACTTCAACTATGACAGACAAAATGAGAAAAAAAAAAATCCAGAAAATCACATTGTAGAATTTTTAATGAATTTGTTTGCAAATTATGGTGGAAAATAAGTATTTGGTCAATAACAAAAGTTTATCTCAATACTTTGTTATATACCCTTTGTTGGCAAAGGGTTGCATTAACTGTAAAGCTATCAGTCACAATTGGAGACATTTACAAATGAAATTAAGTTACGTTATCTTTTTTCTTAATGTATTTTACCTCAGACGATCTGCTACTAAGGTTGCTAGCTAGCACTCCTAGCAGCTAATGCTAACTAGCTATTATTTACTACTATTATTTACTAATAACTAGTATACTAGTTATTTTGTTGAAATATCTCCAAAAGTTGTGATGACACTGAGGACATTTTTGTTCGGAAAGAACACTGACAGACTCCCAGGGGTGCATGTGACATGGCAGGAGATGTTTTTGAAACAATTACTGCTTAACATACAAGCCAGTGAACTCTATGTATTACAGCTGGATGAGTCAACAGACATGGCAGGCCTGACACAGTTTTCTATTTTTCCGTTATTTAATAACTAGGCAAGTCAGTTAAGAACAAATTCTTGCCTACTAGCAAACAGTGGGTTAATTGCCTTGTTCAGGGGCAGAACAACATATGTTTACCTTGTCAGCTCAGGGATTCGATCCAGCAAACTTTCAGTTACTGACCCAATGCTTTAAACACTAGGCTCTACCTGTCGCTACTTGTAAATGTCTGTTATGTTTATGGGGGGTCAATTAAGGAAGACATCCTCTTCTGCAAACCACTGGAAACCAGGACAACAGGAGAGGATATCTTTTAAAGTACTGGACAGCTTTGTGACATCTGTAGTGGAAATTTCCTGTATTTACCAAATCACGAGAGCAAACCGCACACAAGTCAGAGTTATCATAAAGTGCATCTTTAATTATATGAGCTCCATCACAACCCTGTGACTCTCAGATCAATTCAGTATCTATAAATTAAATTAAAGTATTTCTCTGAGAGTCCTTACACATTGCAACTGAGATCCTTTATAGCAAAGACACATATAGCCAGACAGCATTGGCTATAAATTATCGTTCAGCTTTGTCTCCTAAACTATGTTCTTATCTCGCTCTCAGGACCATAAAGCAAAACCTCATCAACAGGCATATATCAAATACACCCCTCCTGGACAAGATCACAGAGACACAGTGACTGGCACACAGACATTGTGGAGCCAAGAGATAATTGGTTCCCCCTCAATCATCCCTTAAACATGGTTTAAAAGATATGTTTACATATGAAGACAAGCTTGACCTCTCCCATCTCTGCGGCCCAAGTAACTGAAAACATGACAGAGAACAGACTGCAAATGGCCACCACTATAGTACAACAAGATACATTCTGATGAGAAGTAACTCACAAGCATATAATGAAAATAAAACATCTTATCTATGTTACCCAACTATTCTGATTATTCCCCAACACATTAAATGGACTTTGGTGGTCGAGATGTGTTGGTATCTGTACTGATGGCGTAAAAGCCATGACAGGGAGACATAGTGGAGTGGTAGCAAGCACTTGCTAGCGACGCCACTTGGGTACACTGCAGAGAGGCTCTTGCTGCCAAAGGAATGACTGACAGCTTGAAAGATGTTTTGGACACTACAGTGAAAATGGTTAACTTTGTTAAAGTATGGCCCCTGAACTCCCGTGTATTTTCTGCACTATGCATGATGCCAAGTTTCTCACACGACTGGCCTATCTGGGTGATGTTTTTTTTCTCTCCCTGAGTGATCTGAATCTAGGATTACAGGAACTATATTCAATGTGCAGGACAAAATTGAAGTTGGAGCTCTTCTCTGTCTGCATTAACAAGGACAACACACAGGTCTTTCCATCGTTGTATGATTTGTTGTGTGCAAATGAACTCAAGCTTACGGACAATGTCAAATGTGATATAGCGAAGCACCTGAGTGAGTTGGGTGCGCAATTACGCAGGTACTTTCCCAAAACGGATGACACAAACAACTGGATTTGTTATCTCTTTCATGCCCTGCCTCCAGTCCACTTACCGATATCTGAACAAGAGAGCCTCATCAAAATTGCAACAAGCGGTTCTGTGAAAATGTAATTTAATCAGAAGCCACTGTCAGATTTCTGGATTGGGTTGCGCTCAGAGTATCCTGCCTTGGCAAATTGAGCTGTTAAGACACTGATTCCCTTTGCATCCACATATCTACGTGAGAGTGGCTTCTCGGCCCTCACTAGCATGAAAACTAAATACAGGCACAGACTGTGTGTGGAAAACGATTTAAGACTGAGACTCTCTCCAATACAACCAAACATTGCAGAGTCATGTGCATCCTTTCAAGCACACATCCTTCCATCGCATATTGGTCAAACAAACAGCAAACCTGGTTTCAAAAAACAGATAAAGCAACACCTCGCGGCACAACACCTCTCCCCTATCTGACCTAGATAGTTTGTGTGTATGTATTGATATGTAGGCTACGTGTGACCTAGATAGTTTGTCTGTATGTATTGATATGTAGGCTCAGTGTGACCTAGATAGTTTGTCTGTATGTATTGATATGTAGGCTCAGTGTGACCTAGATAGTTTGTCTGTATGTATTGATATGTAGGCTACGTGTGCCTTTAAATTTTTTTATGGTAGTTCTGTCCTTGAGCTGTTCTTGTCTATTGATGTTCTGTATTATGTCATTCTGTATCATGTTTCATGTTTTGTGTGGAACCCCAGGAAGAGTAGCTGCTGCTTTTGCAACAGCCAATGGGGATCCTAATAAAATACCAAAATACCACACCCTTCTCATTAACCTGTGCTGAGTTATTCAACATTTTCAATGAACAAATAAGGTTTTATACGTAAGATGATTAAATAAAGAGCAAAATTATTGATTATTATTATTATATTATTATTTGTGCCCTGATCCTATAAGAGCTCTTTGTCACTTCTCACGAGCCGGGTTGTGACAAAAACTCACATTCATTCTTATGTTTAATAAATGTATCGTATAGTGTGTGTGTGTGTGTGTGTGTGTGTGGCAGGCTTACAATGACAACATTTGAGAGTACGCTGACCCTGGTGCTAGAGGGGGTACGCAGCTGGAAGTAAACTTTTTGAAGGGGTTCAGGGCTATAAAGAGTTTGGGAACCACTGAGCTACTGACTAACAGCTCATTCATACAGTAAAGAAGAGAACCAAAGGAACGAAACATCAAACAGAGTCAGAAGAAACACTGAGGTAAGTCATCTAACAAGCAGTGTCTGACTCCCACAACTCTCATCACAGTTCAGTGCCCTGCGTTTGATGAAACATTTGCGAAGTAGATTCATTTCAGAGGAACACAGACTCTCTCCTCACAGAGACGAATATCATTTAAGTCTCTAAGAGGGGGGCATAATTTTGGTCTTTAAGGGGGGGGGGGGTGGCACGGTTATAAAACAGCAGATATCATGAAAGGGATTCCCTCCATAGGCCCCTGATAGCCTGTTCTCAAATATGTGCTGTCTTGACAGCTACAGTCATTCGCTATACAACACAAACAGATTGGCAACCAGGCTAGATCTTAATGCGTTCCACTCAAGCTTATCAAATAGCAAACGAGCACACAGTATAATAATCTTCTGTAAAAATGGTGAAAACAGGCTTCCCTCTGAACTTTGATACTTCTGTCCGTCCAGCATCACTACTCTGGGCGGTTCATATAGAGACATATGGAGTCATATAGAGACATGTGGAGACGTGTGGAGTCATTTAGAGACATACGGTGTCATCACTACTCTGGACAGTTCTGACTTAGAATATGTCGACAACTACAAATACCTAGGTGTCTGGTTAGACTGTAAACTCTCCTTCCAGACTCACATTTAAGCATCTCCAATCCAACATTAAATCTAGAATTGGCTTCCTATTTCGCAAACAAAAACATCCTTCACTCATGCCGCCAAACATACCCTCGTAAAACGGACTATCCTGCCGATCCTTGACTTTGGCGATGCCATTTACAAAATAGCCTCCAATACTCTACTCAGCAAACTGTATGCAGTCTATCACAGTGCCATCCGTTTTGTCACCAAAGCCCCATATACTACCCACCACTGCGACCTGTATGCTCTCGTCGGCTGGCCCTCGCTTCATACTCGTCGCCAAACCCACTGGCTCCATGTCATCTACAAGACCCTGCTAGGTAAAGTCCCACCTTATCTCAGCTCGCTGGTCACCATAGCATCACCCACCTGTAGCACGCGCTCCAGCAGGTATATCTCTCTGGACACCCCCAAAACCAATTCTTTCTTTGGCCGCCTCTCCTTCCAGTTCTCTGCAGCCAATGACTGGAACGAACTACAAAAATCTCTGAAACTGGAAACACTTATCTCCCTCACTAGCTTTAAGCACCAACTGTCAGAGCAGCTCACAGATTACTGCACCTGTACATAGCCCATCTATAATTTAGCCCAAACAACTACCTCTTTCCCAACTGTATTTAATTAATTAATTTATTTATTTTATTTTGCTCCTCTGCACCCCATTATTTATATCTCTACTTTGCACATTCTTCCACTGCAAATCTACCATTCCAGTGTTTTACTTGCTATATTGTATTTACTTCGCCACCATGGCCTTTTTTTGCCTTTACCTCCCTTATCTCACCTCATTTGCTCACATCGTATATAGACTTGTTTCTACTTTATTATTGACTGTATGTTTGTTTTACTCCATGTGTAACTCTGTGTCGTTGTATGTGTCAAACTGCTTTGCTTTATCTTGGCCAGGTCGCAATTGTCAATGAGAACTTGTTCTGAACTTGCCTACCTGGTTAAATAAATGTGTTCTCAACTGGCCTACCTGGTTAAATAAAGGTGTTCTCAACTGGCCTACCTGGTTAAATAAAGGTGTTCTCAACTGGCCTACCTGGTTAAATAAAGGTGTTCTCAACTAGCCTACCTGGTTAAATAAAGGTGTTCTCAACTGGCCTACCTGGTTAAATAAAGATGTTCTCAACTGGCCTACCTGGTTAAATAAAGGTGTTCTCAACTAGCCTACCTGGTTAAATAAAGATGTTCTCAACTGGCCTACCTGGTTAAATAAAGGTGAAATAAATAAATAAACAATACTTGCACATTCATCTCCTGCACATCTGTCACTCCAGTGTTTATTTGCTAAATTGTAATTATTTCGCCACTATGGCCTATTTATTTCTTTACCTCCCATATCTCACCTCATTAGCACACACTGTATATATACTTTTTCTACTGTATTATTGACTGTACGTTTGTTTATTCCACGTGTAACTCTGTGTTGTTGTACGTTTGTTTATTCCATGTGTAACTCTGTGTTGTTGTACGTTTGTTTATTCCATGTGTGTTGTTTGTGTAGCACTGCTTTGGCCAGGTCGCAGTTGTAATTGAGAACTTGTTCTTAACTAGCCTACCTGGTTTAAAGAATTTGTTTTACTTTAAATACACTTCCTGGGCTGTTCCTGGATGATACTTCCTGGATATTCGTAGTGCACATGAACACTTGCCAGAATCATGATGAGGTAGAAGTACATTTTAATTCAAAGTGTTTTTTTGTTTAGTCCTCCTCTTTAGCCTTCATTAGTTTGACAGATATCTGTAACTCATTTATCTGGGTTGTTTTTCTATTCCTAATGTGATTGGTCCATGAACTCAACTATATAAAAACATTACTTTATGTTTTGTTTGGTAAAAATAGTAAATTACCATCCTTGGTTTTATACCTGTTCAGACAACACCCTCCAGGGGGCAGTAAATCACCAACCTTGGTTTTATACCTGTTCAGACAACACCCTTCAGGGGGCAGTAAATCACCAACCTTGCTTTTAAACCTGTTCAGACAACACCCTCCAGGGGGCAGTAAATCACCAACCTTGGTTTTATACCTGTTCAGACAACACCCTTCAGGGGGCAGTAAATCACCAACCTTGGTTTTATACCTGTTCAGACAACACCCCCTGCAAAAACAAAAGTATTATGTGAACAATAGGTAAGTAAAGAAATAAAAACAACAGTAAAAAGAGGCTATATACAGTAGTGAGGCTATAAAAGTAGCGAGGCTACATACAGACACCAGTTAGTCAGGCTGATTGAGGTAGTATGTACATGTAGATATGGTTAAAGTGACTATGCATATGCATGACAACAGTGTGTATTATCTGGGTGAATATTTGTTTAGACACACTGTGGCTGAAAATCATTCTGAGACAGCATACCAACATGCGATTCACAGTCCGACGTTATGAAACATAGCTGTTTGGAAAAGGACCTCCGCAAGACTGAATGTTGAATACAATTACATTTGAACTGACTTTACTGGTTGTCTTGGTGGTTGGTCCTTATGGGGGCGAGAGGACGAGGATCGGGAAGGGGAGAGAGGAGAGGAGAGGACAGGAGAGGACGAGTAGAGGGAGGGGGAGGTAGGATGTTTGGCCCTGTCCGGGGGTGTCCTCGGATGGGGCCACAGTGTCTCCTGACCCCTCCTGTCTCAGCCTCCAGTATTTATGCTGCAGTAGTTTATGTGTCGAGGGGGCTAGGGTCAGTTTGTTACATCTGGAGTACTTCTCCTGTCCTTTTCTGTCTCCTGTGTGAATTTAAGTGTGCTCTCTCTAATTCTCTCTTTCTCTATTTCTTTCTCTCTCTCGGAGGACCTGAGCCCTAGGACCATGCCTCAGGAATACCTGAAATTATGACTCCTTGCTGTCCCCAGTCCACCTGGCCGTGCTGCTGCTCCAGTTTCAACTGTTCTGCCTTATTATTATTGGACCATGCTGGTCATTTATGAACATTTGAACATCTTGGCCATGTTCTGTTATAATCTCCACCCGGCACAGCCAGAAGAGGACTGGCCACCCCACATAGCCTGGTTCCTCTCTAGGTTTCTTCCTAGGTTTTGGCCTTTCTAGGGAGTTTTTCCTAGCCACCGTGCTTCTACACCTGCATTGCTTGCTGTTTGGGGTTTTAGGCTGGGTTTCTGTACAGCACTTTGAGATTTCAGCTGATGTATGAAGGGCTATATAAATACATTTGATTTGATTTGATTTAGGAGAGTGGAGAGGAGAGGAGAGGAGAGGAGAGGAGAGGAGAGGAGAGGAGAGGAGAGGAGAGGAGAGGAGAGGAGAGGAGAGGAGAGGAGTGGAGAGGAGAGGAGAGGAGGCCATTGGACTTTTCAAATCGCTGGCCGTGTGGTCAGATTTCTTTCACCTGAAGCTGTGCTGCCAGGTCTCACAGGGTCATAATGACTAGACAGGACCCAGACAGTACCCAGACAGGACCCAGACAGACCCAGACAGTACCCAGACAGGACCCAGACAGGACCCAGACAGTACCCAGACAGTACCCAGACAGTACCCAGACAGTACCTAGACAGGACCCAGACAGACCCAGACAGTACCCAGACAGTACCCAGACAGTACCCAGACAGGACCCAGACAGGACCCAGACAGTACCCAGACAGGACCCAGACAGGACCCAGACAGTACCCAGACAGTACCCAGACAGACCCAGACAGTACCCAGACAGTACCCAGACAGTACCTAGACAGTACCCAGACAGTACCCAGACAGGACCCAGACAGGACCCAGACAGGACCCAGACAGTACCCAGACAGTACCCAGACAGACCCAGACAGACCCAGACAGTACCCAGACAGTACCTAGACAGTACCCAGACAGTACCCAGACAGTACCCAGACAGTACCCAGACAGGACCCAGACAGTACCCAGACAGTACCCAGACAGGACCCAGACGTACCCAGACAGTACCCAGACAGTACCCAGACAGTACCCAGACAGGACACAGACAGTACCTAGACAGGACCCAGACAGGACCCAGACAGTACCCAGACAGTACCTAGACAGGACCCAGACAGACCCAGACAGTACCTAGACAGGACCCAGACAGTACCCAGACAGTACCCAGACAGTACCCAGACAGGACCCAGACAGTACCCAGACAGTACCCAGACAGGACCCAGACAGGACCCAGACAGACCCAGACAGGACCCAGACAGTACCCAGACAGTACCCAGACAGGACCCAGACAGGACCCAGACAGTACCCAGACAGTACCCAGACAGTACCCAGACAGACCCAGACAGTACCCAGACAGTACCCAGACAGACCCAGACAGACCCAGACAGTACCCAGAAAGTACCCAGACAGTACCCAGACAGACCCAGACAGTACCCAGACAGTACCCAGACAGACCCAGACAGTACCCAGACAGTACCCAGACAGTACCCAGACAGACCCAGACAGTACCCAGACAGTACCCAGACAGTACCCAGACAGTACCTAGACAGGACCCAGACAGGACCCAGACAGTACCCAGACAGACCCAGACAGTACCCAGACAGACCCAGACAGTACCCAGACAGTACCCAGACAGATCCAGACAGTACCCAGACAGTACCCAGACAGACCCAGACAGACCCAGACAGTACCCAGACAGTACCCAGACAGTATGGAAGCAGTACCCAGACAGTACCCAGACAGTACCCAGACGTACCCAGACGTACCCAGACAGACCCAGACAGTACCCAGACAGTACCCAGACAGTACCCAGACAGGACCCAGACAGGACCCAGACAGACCCAGACAGGACCCAGACAGGACCCAGACAGTACCCAGACAGGACCCAGACAGTACCCAGACAGTACCCAGACAGTACGCAGACAGTACCCAGACAGTACGCATGCAGTACCCAGACAGTATGCAGACAGTACCCAGACAGTACCCAGACAGTACCCAGACAGACTCAGACAGTACCCAGACAGACCCAGACAGTACCCAGACAGTACCCAGACAGACCCAGACAGTACCCAGACAGGTGCCAAAAATGTTTCTCACACAGTAAAAAGTTGATTTCAAGTCATGAGATCAACAGTTGTTGGGGTCAGATATGTCAAATGGATTTTCAAATGATATTCACGCAAATTAGTCGGGCAAATAACTGTACAAATGTCAATGTATTTTCAGTGAAATGAACTTGGTTAACACTTTACTATACAGAATTCTGTATAGTTACCAAAGCTTGTTACAGTATTCAACTATTATTCTGTTTTTCCTCTTCCTGTCTGTTGTCATAACAACCAAAGTGATGCTCCAGAGTGGTGGTGTTAAAACGTGACACATGAGAAGAGGAGGACTTGGCACCATGGCAACGTCACCTGTATAGTTCCTTCCCTCGTCCCCTCTTCTCCTGTCCTCTCCTCTTCCCTCCCTCCCTCCCTCCATCCCTCCCTCCCTCCCTCCTCCTCTCCTCTCTCCCCCTCCTGTCCTCTCCTCCCTCCACTTCCCTCTCCTTCCTCTCCTCCCTCTCCTCATCCCCTGTCCTTGTCCCTGTCCTCCCCTTCCCTCTCCTCTCTCTCCCCATCCCCTCGTCCTCTCCTCCCTCTCTTTCCCTCGTCCTCTCATTTCCTGTACTCTCCTCCCCTCTCCTCTCCTCCCTCTCCTCCCTCTCCTCATCCCCTGTCCTTGTCCCCGTCCTCCCCTTCCCCTCGTCCTCTCCTCCCTCTCTTTCCCTCGTCCTCTCTTTTCCTGTCCTCTCCTCCCCTCTCCTCCCTCTCCTCGTACCCTTTCCTTTGTTGTCTCCTCTCCTCCCTCTCCTTCCCTCTCCTCAGCCCCCCTCTCCTTGTCCTCTCCCCTCCTCTCCTCCCTCCCTTTCCTTCTCCTCGTCCTATCCCCTCCTCTCCTCCCTTCCCTATCCACGTCCCCTTCTCCTCATCCCCTCGTCCTCTCCTCCCTCCCTTTCCTTCTCCTCGTCCTATCCCCTCCTCTCCTCCCTTCCATATCCACGTCCCCTCTCCTCATCCCCTCCTCTCCTCCCTTCCCTATCCACGTCCTCCTCTCCTCATGCCCTCCTCTCCTCCCTTCCCTATCCACGTCCCCTCTCCTCATCCCCTCCTCCCTTCCTTCTCCTCATCCCCTCCTCTCCTCTCTTCCTTCTCCTCATCCCCTCCTCTCCTCCCTTCCCTCTCCTCATCCCCTCCTCTCCTCCCTTCCCTCTCCTCATCCCCTCCTCTCCTCCCTTCCTTCTCCTCATCCCCTCCTCTCCTCCCTTCCCTCTCCTCATCCCCTCCTCTCCTCCCTTCCCTCTCCTCATCCCCTCCTCTCCTCCTTTCCCTCTCCTCATCCTCTCCTCTCCTCCCCATGTACCCAAGACAACTCGACTGGGTAAGTGTAAGCAATAGCCCACTGTCCTCACTTCAAGATGATCATAATGTAGCTCAGGATTACTGTGTACAAGATAAGCTCCATCAGACATGAAGACAGACGAGTCTTAATTAATCACTGACCTGTTCATTCTACTGGAAAGATGTTGAGGTAGCCGCCGTTGCATGACGACATGGATCTACTGACACTTCCTGGTTGTACAAAAGGAAACACCATCTACTCTCTGTTTCCACTTGGCAGTAAGGTAATGTAGAAGCACTACCACACAACATAACCTCATGACAAGGCACTAAACACAGAGGTAGCTATGTCGTTGTGTCATGTCCCTTTTGCCCCACAGGGAATACATACTCTCTATCTCTCTCTCTCTCTAGCTCGACCCCCCCCCCCTCCCCCCAGTCAGAGTGTCAGTCCTCATGATCCATGCAGGCCAGCTGAGCCAGCAGCAGGGTCTATTAGGCATGCAGTTTCACATGAATATTTTAACATACAGACAGTCAGAGACAGGCTGAGGCCGGCATCATGCCTGGGGAGAGGATGTGAACAAAATGAGGCCATGCACGCCTGTCTGTCTGTCTGTCTCCTGAACGCCGAGTCTGCTTGCTAACACACAGAAACACAGTATCATAGTAACAGCCCAGGTGTATTGATGCATTACGTATTACAGTAAGATCCCAGGTGTATTGATGCATTACGTATTACAGTAAGATCCCAGGTGTATTGATGCAATACGTATTACAGTAAGATCCCAGGTGTATTGATGCATTACGTATTACAGTAAGATCCCAGGTGTATTGATGCATTACGTATTACAGTAAGATCCCAGGTGTATTGATGCATTACGTATTACAGCAACAGCCCAGGTGTATTGATGCATTACGTATTACAGTAAGATCCCAGGTGTATTGATGCATTACGTATTACAGTAAGATCCCAGGTGTATTGATGCATTACGTATTACAGTAAGATCCCAGGTGTATTGATGCATTACGTATTACAGCAACAGCCCAGGTGTATTGATGCATTACGTATTACAGTAAGATCCCAGGTGTATTGATGCATTACGTATTACAGTAAGATCCCAGGTGTATTGATGCATTACGTATTACAGCAACAGCCCAGGTGTATTGATGCATTACGTATTACAGTAAGATCCCAGGTGTATTGATGCATTACGTATTACAGTAAGATCCCAGGTGTATTGATGCATTACGTATTACAGTAAGATCCCAGGTGTATTGATGCATTACGTATTACAGTAAGATCCCAGGTGTATTGATGCATTACGTATTACAGTAAGATCCCAGGTGTATTGATGCATTACGTATTACAGTAAGATCCCAGGTGTATTGATGCATTACGTATTACAGTAAGATCCCAGGTGTATTGATGCATTACGTATTACAGTAAGATCCCAGGTGTATTGATGCATTACGTATTACAGTAAGATTCCAGGTGTATTGATGCATTACGTATTACAGTAAGATCCCAGGTGTATTGATGCATTACGTATTACAGTAAGATCCCAGGTGTATTGATGCATTACGTATTACAGTAAGATCCCAGGTGTATTGATGCATTACGTATTACAGTAAGATCCCAGGTGTATTGATGCATTACGTATTACAACATTTTCTCAACACCCAATGGCAAAAACATTTTTTGCATTTAAGGAAATCACAACTGGGCATGATTGGGAGTCCCATAGGGCGGCGCACAATTGGTACAGCGTCGCCCGGGTTTGGCCAGTGGAGGCCGTCATTGTAAATAACAATTTTGTTCTTATTAACTGACTTGCCTAATCAAATAAAGGTTACTGGTATAAAACATTTAGTTAAGAGAGTTAAGTAGTTTCACTGCACAAAATAGGTTGATTACACAAATCAGTGGACTGTACGAGTTGGTATGCAGACCACTGCAGACTCTCATGATGAGTTTACCACCTATCAAAGTTACCCGTTCCTGGTAGGAATGTGAGGTGATTAAACACAGCTAATCTTGCAGAGAGCTGATGCAGCTTTAAACCCTGCAGCAGGATGTGGTTGTGGTTTCTCTTACTAGTGACTTTGGATGGAAACTGCTCCGCTCAGATAGTGAGAGACTGATTGAGTGGGTGTGTGTGTGTCCCGAGGTAGCCTTCCGTGAAGAAATGGTGTTGAGAGATACTCGCTGTGTGTGTGTGTGTGTGTGTGTGTGTGTGTGTGTGTGTGTGTGTGTGTGTGTAGATAATCAATACACGCTGTGGTTTTTCAGTAGATTACCAGTCATTTTCTCTAGTACTCCTCTCCACTATCTGAATGTATTATATTACAGGTATGGTAACTAACAGGTATGGTAACTAACAGGTGTGGCAACTAACAGGTGTGGCAACTAACAGGTGTGGCAACTAACAGGTGTGGCAACTAACAGGTGTGTTAACTAACAGGTGTGTTAACTAACAGGTGTGTTAACTAACAGGTGTGTTAACTAACAGGTATGGTAACTAACAGGTGTGTTAACTAACAGGTGTGTTAACTAACAGGTATGGTAACTAACAGGTATGGTAACTAACAGGTGTGGTAACTAACAGGTGTGGTAACTAACAGGTATGGAAACTAACAGGTATGGAAACTAACAGGTATGGTAACTAACAGGTATGGTAACTAACAGGTGTGGTAACTAACAGGTGTGGTAACTAACAGGTGTGGTAACTAACAGGTATGGAAACTAACAGGTATGGTAACTAACAGGTGTGGTAACTAACAGGTGTGGTAACTAACAGGTATGGAAACTAACAGGTATGGAAACTAACAGGTATGGTAACTAACAGGTATGGTAACTAACAGGTGTGGTAACTAACAGGTGTGGTAACTAACAGGTGTGGTAACTAACAGGTATGGAAACTAACAGGTATGGAAACTAACAGGTATGGTAACTTAACGAGACGGATAGAACAATTGTGCTCGTTGTCTGTAGCTTATGCCTGCCCAAACCATAACCACACTGTCACCATGGTGCACTCTGTTCACAACGTTGACATCAACAAAGAGCTCGCCCACACAACGCCATACACGTGGTCGGCGATCGTGAGGCTGGTTGGATGTAAAATTCTCTAAAACGACGTTGGAGGTGGATCATGGAAGAGAAATGAACATTCGGCACAAGGGGCACCTGTGTAATGATCATGCTGTTTAACCAGCGTCTTGATATGCCACACCTGTCAGGTTGTCACGACTTCTGCCGAAGTTGGTTCCTCTCCTTGTTTGGGCGGCGTTCGGCGTAGCCGATCTTCTAGCCATCATCGATCCACTTTTAATTTTCCATTTGTTTTGTCTTGTCTTCCCACACACCTGGTTTCAATTCCATCATTACATGTTGTGTATTTAACCCTCTGTTCCCCCCGTGTCCTTGTTCGGAATAGTTTTTTGTAAGTGCATGAGCATTTATCTGACGGGTTTTGTACCCATTGATTGTTTGTTCAGATTCCGGTGGTTTTTATTATTAAAACTGCTCCGTTGTAAACACAGTTTTTGCTCTCCTGCGCCTGACTTCTCTGCTGCCAGTACGCACCCCTTACAGAATTCCGGACCAACTATATGGATTCAGCAGGAGCAGGTACCCCGGGTATAGGGGTGGGGGAGCGCATCCGGAAGCACACAGCAATACTCCACCATCTTGGTACCGCCATGGACCACGTTGTCCAGACAATGGACCGCTGGAAGAGACAGGGAGTTCTCCCAGCGCCTCCACCAGCACAGCTGGGGTCTCCACTACACGCCCCTCCTTCTCCTGGACCCAGTGGGATTCGTATCTCCCTTTCCCAGGAATACAAGGGGACGGCTGCGAACTGCCAGGGGTTCCTGTTGCAACTAGACTTATACCTGGCAACCATCCACCCGGCACCTTCGGGCCGTGAGAGGGTGTCCGCCCTCGTCTTGTGCCTCACCGGGAAAGCCTCGGCCAACGCCGTGTGGAGAGAGAGAGAGAGATGCAGCGTTGGACCAGTTTGAGGAGTTCACCCGCAGCTTCCGGCAGTCTTCGAACAGAGAAGAGAGGACCATTAGGGTTGATTAGGGAGGTCACCGAGGGTAGAACGGCGGGTGAACGTCTCTTCCATCTGAGGCAGGGGACGATGAGCTTCGCTGCACGAGGACGTCCGTCGGGAGTTGGCCTGCAGAGACACCACCCTCACATTCGACCAGCTGGTGGACCTGTCCATCCGGCTGGATAACCTGCTGGATACAGATGTTCAGATCTGGGTCTGTTGGTTCCATCCCCCCGTACCCCCTTCTCCGATACCCATGGAGCTGGGAGGGGCGGTGCGCAGGGAGACTGGAGGGGGGTTCCAGCTCGTGCACCATGTGTGGCCGCAGAGGTCACACTGCCAGTCGGAGCCGGGTTGGTTCCTCTGGGTATTGAGGCAGCAGGCAGGGAGCTCTGTCGTCACCCCAGGTAAGTCGGCACCATTCTCACCCAGAGTCCTCTGTTGCACATATGTTTGTGTATGTCACTTTTTCGGAGTTTTCCCCGCATTCCCAGCATAAGGCGCTCGCCGATTCATGCGCGGCTGGAAATTTTATAGATAGATCGTTCGCCCACAGTTTAGGGATCCCCATTGTTCCCGTGGCTGTGCCTTTCCACGTTCACGCCTTATATAGTCGACCATTAGGGTCAGGGTTGATTAGGGAGGTCACCGCTCCTCTGGGTATGGTGATGCAGGGAGGGACACAAGGAGAGAATTAGTCTCTT
Source organism: Oncorhynchus mykiss (assembly GCF_057628025.1). Classification (NCBI taxonomy): domain Eukaryota; kingdom Metazoa; phylum Chordata; class Actinopteri; order Salmoniformes; family Salmonidae; genus Oncorhynchus; species Oncorhynchus mykiss. The sequence goes on along the minus strand of NC_143043.1, from coordinate 53,271,928 downwards.
CCTCATTGACTCTCCTGCATTTCCCGTGATGCTAGGCCTACCCTGGGTAGCTTATCATGACCCCACTGTTTCTTGGCAACGGAGGGCTCTCACGGGGTGGTTGCGAGAGTGCACATGGAGGTGTTTAGGGGTGCTACCACAGTGGAAAATCCAGACCAGGTCTCCACCGTGCGCATTCCCCCTGAATATGCTGATTTGGTTTTAAATTACCACCCCATCGACAGGGGGATTGTGCGATAAATCTCCTAGTAGACGCCGCACTTCCCAGGAGTCACGTGTATCCTCTGTCACAAGCGGAGACGGTGGCTATGGAAACATATGTCTCTGAATCCCTGCATCAGGGGTACATTCGGTCCTCCACATAACCCGCCTCCTCTGGTTTATTTTTTGTGAAGAAGAAGGATGGGGGTCTGCGCCCATGTATTTACTATCGAGGGATCAATCAGATCACTGTGAGGTACAGCTACCCGCTGCCTCTCATCGCCAGTGTGATCGAGTCAATACACGGGGCGTGCTTCTTCACAAAATTGGATCTCAGGAGCACTTAAAACCTGGTGCGTATCCGGGAGGGAGACGAGTGGAAGACGGCATTCAGGGCACTATGAGTACCTCGTCATGCCGTACAAGTTGATGAATGCATTTCAGCCGTGCGTAATTGGCCGACTCCAACCACGGTAAAGGGGATGCAGCGGTTCTTAGGGTTTGCCAACTACTACCGGAGGTTTATCCGTGGTTTTGGTCAGGGAGCGGCTCCCATTACCTCACTGCTGAAGGGGGGACCGGTGAGACTGCAGTGGACAGCTGAGGCGGACAGGGCTTTTGGTCACCTGAGGGCTCTGTTTACCTCGGCTCCCGTGCTGGCCCATCCTGATCCCTCTTTGGCGTTCATAGTGGAGGTGGATGCGTCCGAGGCTGGGATAGGAGCCGTGCTCTCTCAGCGCTCAGGCACGCCACCGAAGCTCCGCCCCTGTGCCTTCTTCTCGAAGAAGCTCAGCCCGGCGGAGCGAAACTATGACGTGGGGGTCCGGGAGCTGTTGGCTGTCGTAAAGGCTCTGAAGGTGTGGAGTACATCCGGGCAGCGAGATAATTGAATTGCACGGTAACTTAACGAGGCAGACACTGTAGGACATCATTGAATTACACGGTGACTGAACGAGGCAGATAGGACATCATTGAATTACACGGTAACTTAACGAGGCAGATAGGACATCATTGAATTACACGGTGACTTAACGAGGCTGATAGGCCATCATTGAATTACACGTGACTTAACGAGGCAGATAGGACATCATTGAATTACGACTCTACTTAGAGACCTGTTGTAATAGCCATCTAGTTTGACAAACATACGTTTGGGGCAGCAGGTAGCCTAGTGGTTAGAGTGTAGCGGTGGCAGGTAGAGTAGTGGTTAGAGTGTAGAGGTGGCAGGTAGCCTAGTGGTTAGAGTGTAGAGGTGGCAGGTAGCCTAGTGGTTAGAGTGTAGAGGTGGCAGGTAGTCTAGTGGTTAGAGTGTAGAGGTGGCAGGTAGCCTAGTCGTTAGAGTGTAGAGGTGGCAGGTAGCCTAGTGGTTAGAGTGTAGAGGTGGCAAGTAGCCAGGTGGTTAGAGTGTAGGGGCGGCAGGTAGCCTAGTGATTAGAGTGTAGAGATGGCAGGTAGCCAGGTGGTTAGAGTGTAGGGGCGGCAGGTAGCCTAGTGGTTAGAGTGTAGGGGCGTCAGGTAGCCTAGTGGTTAGAGTGTAGAGGTGGCAGGTAGCCTAGTGGTTAGAGTGTAGAGGTGGCAGGTAGCCTAGTGGTTAGAGTGAAGAGGTGGCAGGTAGTCTAGTGGTTAGAGTGTAGAGGTGCCAGGTAGCCTAGTCGTTAGAGTGTAGTGGTGGCAGGTAGCTTAGTGGTTAGAGTGTAGAGGTGGCAGGTAGCCAGGTGGTTAGAGTGTAGGGGCGGCAGGTAGCCTAGTGGTTAGAGTGTAGGGGCGGCAGGTAGCCTAGTGGTTAGAGTGTAGGGGCGGCAGGTAGCCTAGTGGTTAGAGTGTAGGGGCGGCAGGTAGCCTAGTGGTTAGAGTGTAGGGGCGTTAGACTCATTTCAGTTGTACAACTGACAAGATATCCCCCTTTACAACTGACCAGGTATCCCCCTTTACAACTGACTAGGTATCCCCCTTTACAACTGACTAGGTATCCCCCTTTACAACTGACTAGGTATCCCCCTTTACAACTGACTAGGTATCCCCCTTTACAACTGACTAGGTATCCCCCTTTACAACTAACTAGGTATCCCCCTTTACAACTGACCAGGTATCCCCCTTTACAACTGACTAGGTATCCCCCTTTACAACTGACTAGGTATCCCCCTTTACAACTGACTAGGTATCTCCCTTTACAACTGACTAGGTATCTCCCTTTACAACTGACTAGGTATCCCCCTTTACAACTGACTACGTATCCCCCTTTACAACTGACTAGGTATCCCCCTTTACAACTAACTAGGTATCCCCCTTTACAACTGACTAGGTATCCCCCTTTACAACTGACTAGGTATCCCCCTTTACAACTGACTAGGTATCCCCCTTTACAACTGACTAGGTATCCCCCTTTCCCTTCCTAAGTCATCCATTCCTTTCTGGTTTATGACTACGCTCAAATAAACAAACGGGCAAAACAAATCCCTGCTCCTGTAGCTAAACGTCAGTGTCTACCTCAAGGAGAGATAATATTTTACTATTATAAATACTCTGCTATTTAATGGTGTCGTCCGTAACCCAGCCTGTAGATGACTGTCCAGATCTGATGATGCATCAGTCTTTTCAGAGATGAATCAGTCGTCTCGATCTGCCTGTTATTATTGGCTTACTCTAGAAGTGGCTCGTTCTCTTACCCTGTGGGGAGTGAGTAGGTCCCCCTGACAAAATAGGTTTCTAACCTCAAGGGTCTTTTTTAATTTTTATTTCACCTTTATTTAACCAGGTAGGCTAGTTGAGAACAAGTTCTCATTTGCAACTGCGACCTGGCCAAGATAAAGCATAGCAGTGTGAACAGACAACACAGAGTTACACATGGAGTAAACAATTAACAAGTCAATAATACAGTCTTCCGCAGGTTAAATAAAAAAGGTTCTAGAAGGATAATAACAGTGTCAATCCATAGGTCATCTGTGATCTCTCGTGACAGTCTTCTGTACAGTATCACTTTCTCCTAGAGACCAACACAGTCTGTAGGGGAGTCACACCTTACACAATGGCTACACTCTGGACTAGCACCTGAGAGCCAGTTAGAAGCTATTGTTGTTTTATAAGGACAGGGTTATTTTCAGAACAGAGCAGCCTGTGTGTGTGTGTGTGTGTTTGTGTTTGTGTTTGTGTGTGTGTGTGTGTGTGTGTGTGTGTGTGTGTGTGTGTGTGTGTGTGTGTGTGTGTGTGTGTGTGTGTACCACCATCTAAGACCATTGTACTTATTCATCCAATATATGAAATAATGTACACTGTAAATTCTAGTTGTTTCAACTAATTGTTACTAAAGCTGCAATAGGTCACTTTTTTGGGGTGACCCAACCAAATGCACATAGAAATGTGAGTTGTAGATCTGTCGCGTACTGAAAGCAAGTCTAAGAAGCGGTAGATATGTTCTATGTTCCTTATTTCTATGCTTCCCGTGTTTAAGTTTCGTTTTTTTTTTTTGTCTTTACTTTCGATTTTGTGCATCAAAACAGAGATACAAAGATACAATATTTTTTTTGGGGGGGGGGGGTTATGGGAAATATATTTCACAGCGGTTTAGATGGTACAATGATTCTCTACACTCTACTTGCTTCTTTTTGTCACAAACTAAAATTAGGCGAACTATACGAAATTTAGCAACCAGGAAAACGGCGGAGAGGTTTCTGCATATGTAACTGGTCCAAAAGCCGTTGTTTTTGTTTTTTAACTCACCTTTTCGGGTTAAAAGTGTTACCTGAATTGAACATTTTTATTTGGCCCAAAACTTAACTCTGAAAACAAACATGGCCAAAAATTGCATCAACTTAAATTGATATGTTCGCTTGATTTTGTCTGATATGTTCTTTCAACTATTTGTTTGAGAATCTAAACGAAAAAAAATGTAAAAAATTAAAATGGCGACTGGTTACACACTCAAAACAGTGGTTTTAACATAACGTTTTCGACTTAGATATTTGACACTGGTTGACGTACACAATCTCTTGGTTCACATCATTCCGATCTTCCTGCTAGTGCACCATGTCTGTGTCAGTTTATCTGACTATTCTCTCTCATCGTTGATTTGATTTAGATTCAAATGTTCTTCCTGTGGCTGTGGAACTCTGACCGATTTTTGGCCACATCTCTCTCTCTCTCTCTCTCTCTCTCCTGCTGTCTCAAACTCTGAAAGCTCGGCTATGAAAAGCCAACTGACATTTACTCCTGAGCTGACTTGCTGCACCCTCGACAACCACTGTGATTATTATTATTTGACCATGCTGGTCATCTATGAACATTTGCACATCTTGGCCATGTTCTGTTATAAAGTTCTGTTATAATCTCTAGAAGAGGACTGGCCACCCAACATAGCCTGGTTCCTCTCTAGGTTTCTTCCTAGGTTTTGGCCTGTTTTAACCTGCATTGCTTGCTGTTTGGGGCTTTAGTCAGGGGTTTATAAATACATTTGATTTATTGATTGACTTACAGTATTTCAGTAAGTTTAGGGGTTTTCAGTATAGTTGTCTAATGTTGGTGGGGAATATCATTCCGTTTTAATGATACTCCTTAATCACTATGATATATATACGGAATAGTTTTTCTTAAAGTGTTCTTTTTAACAGAGTTGAGAAGTGCAAAGTGTTAGCAAAACAGGTTAAATCAGTCATTGACACAGACATGGAGGCATAGCAGGAAGATGGGTATGTTGTGAACCAAGAGGTTGTGAGATCAAATCCCAGGTGAGGACAAATCCCAGGTGAGGACAAATATCAGGTGAGGACAAATCCCAGGTGAGATCAAATCCCAGGTGATATCAAATCCCAGGTGAGGACAAATCCCAGGTGAGATCAAATCCCAGGTGAGGACAAATCCCAGGTGAGATAAAATCCCAGGTGAGGACAAATCCCAGGTGAGGACATGTTGAATAATATTACACGGAAAATTACAAAATTCTAATCATGTATGTCAACGTGTGAAATATGTAAGTTGAAAACATCGTATGTCAAAAGCACAGTGTGTGTAAGGAGATTCACAGCTTGTTTTTTGTTGTTGTGAAGATTTTCCAAAATAATAATTTCTAGTTGAATGAACATGTGAGACAAGTTGAGAAAACATAATTTTAACTTGACTGAGTTTTCTCCAGTTGCCAGCTAAGTTTGGGTCTCCTAAACATTTTAAGTTGACTGAATTTTCTCAAGTTGCCAGCTAAGTTTGGGTCAACGAAACATTTTAAGTTCAGGCAACACTTTGATCAAAAAGTTAAGTACACTTTAAAATAAAATAAAAAGTCTGTGGAAACAGTTACTTAACATTAGTTCAACTAGACAGTGTTACTGGTGGTCCATTTAAAAGTAAATGGATGTAACTCAACACAGTGAAATATTTAGCTTTCTGCAAATGAGACAAAATGATTTGTAGGGAGGCATTAAAGCTGCTGCGAGCGTTCTCTCTTCTCGGGATGAGAGCACATTGAGAGGGCTGGCTGACCCAGTGCCATGTACTTTTTTTTTTTGTCCCAATCAAAACGGTTTAGTGGTTTTCCCCCGGCAGCGTGCGCGCACAGAGAGAGAGAGAGAGCGTGAGAGAGAGAGCGTGAGAGAGAGAGAGAGAGCGAGAGCGAGACACACACAAATTCCATACAGACAGAGCCTCCACTGAAAAGCTATTCCTGGCCCTGGTCGAGCCCTCAACAGGCTCTGGCACTCACCGAAGCAGAAGGAGAGAGGAAGATGGGAGGAGGAGGGAACAGGGAAGAGGGAGAGAGAGAGGTAGATGGAATGGGGCAGAGAGAGAGAGAGGAGGATGGGAGGAGGAGGGAATGGGGGAGAGAGAGGAGGAGGGAATGGGGAAGAGAGAGAGAGGACAATGGGAGGAGGAGGGAACGGGAGAGAGAGAGAGAGAGAGAGAGAGAGACATGGATGGGAGGAGGGAATGGGGAAGAGAGAGAGGAGAATGGGGCAGCGAGAGAGAGGAGAATGGGAGGAGGATGGAACAGGACAGAGAGAGAGAGAAAGAGAGAAGATGGGACAGGGCAGAGAGAGAGAGGAGGAGGATGGAACGGGGCAGAGGGAAATAGAGAGAGAGAGGAGGATGGGGCCCAAGAGGGAGAGAAAGAGCTATCCAACATGGACAGTGAGACAGGAACATTTCACAGGGTTTTTAATACCGATAGGAAGAGGTCTAAATGAATGAGCTTTAAGACACCTAATACGATCATGTGTGTTTGTTTCTGTGAGTCATGTCTTCCCTTAAATTATGATCGACCACAGCACTGACAGGAACATGATACAAGCTGAGTGACACATATTTGGTTCATACGATACAAGAGAGAGAGAGAGATCCCAGCTATAGACAGGCTACTATAGGGATGAGTTGACTCCACTCTTTCCTTATGGGTGATATACTTCCACTTAAAGATGGATCCGCAGTATCGGACGGAACGGAACGGAAAACCGCTCCAACATCCATTTTGTTTTTTGTTTTGTTGATGAAGCAGCGAAGAGGAGTGTCATCCAATTTGCGGTACTAATATGTGACCGACCGGGCTAGATTCGGTCTTATGTAGCAACATTTGAAATTGTGTTTTTAGAGACTCAGAGCTAAAAAAAACAAACAGAGAATAACATACAGTTGAGGAAAAATGGGAAAGTAATTCTGCTTTGAAAGTTGATAAACTTGTAAACAAAAAAAAAAGGTCCTTGAATGTTTTGGTACAAATTACTGGAGAGCTCATCTTTGTCTACGTCAATTCAGCATCGTTCATACCCTCTTAAGCCTTAACCCCACCCATCTCTTTAAGGATTCACATCGCATTTGAACATCAGGTGTATTTTAAGTTGTTTTAACACCAATAAACTTCCCTTTTTCTGTCTTTCAAGGATAATTCGTAAAAATCCAAATAACTTCACAGATCTTCATTGTAAAGGGTTTCAATTAAACACTGTTTCCCATGCTTGTTCAATAAACCATAAACAATTATTGAACATACACCTGTGGAACGGTCATTAAGACACTAACAGCTTACAGACGGTAGGCAATTAAGGTCAGTTATGAAAACTTAGGACACTAAAGAGGCCTTTCTACTGACTCTGAAAAACACCAAAAGAAAGATGCCCAGTGTCCCTGCTCATCTGCATGAACGTGCCTTAGGCATGCTGCAAGGAGGCATGAGGAGTGCATATGTGGACAGGGCAATAAATTGCAATGTCTGTACAGTGAGACGCCTAAGACAATGCTACAGGTAGACAGGACAGACAGCTGATTGTGCTCGCAGTGGCAGATCACGTGTAACAACACCTGCACAAGATCGGTACATCCGAACATCACACCTGCGGGACAGGTACAGGATGGCAACAACAACTGCCCGAGTTACACCAGGAATGCACAATCCCTCCATCAGTGCACAGACTGTCTGCAATAGGCTGAGAGAGGCTGGACTGAGGCAGGTCCTCACCAGACATCTCAGGCAACAACATCGCCTAAGGGCACAAACCCACTATCGCTGGACCAGACAGGACTGGCAAAACGTGCTCTTCACTGACAAGTCACGGTTTTGCCTCACCAGGGGTGATGGTCGGATTTGCGTTTATCGTTGAAGGAATGAGCATTACACCGAGGCCTGTACTCTGGAGCGGAATCGATTTGGAGGTGGAGGGTCCATCATGGTCTGGTGTGTCACAGCATCATCGGACTGAGCTTGTTGTAATTGCAGGCAATCTCAACACTGTGCGTTACAGGGAAGACATCCTCCTCCCTCATGTGTTACCCTTCCTGTAGGCTCATTCTGACATGACCCTCCAGCATGACACTGCCATCAGAAATACTGCATGTTCTGTGTGTGATTTCCTGCAAGGCAGGAATGTCAGTGTTCTGCCATGGCCAGCGAAGAGCCTGGATCTCAATCCCATTGAGCACGTCTGGGACGTGTTGGATCAGAGGGTCAGGGCTAGGGCCATTCCCCCCAGAGATGTCCAGAAATGTGCAGGTGCCATGGTGGAAGAGTGGGGTAACATCTCACAGCAAGAGATGGCAAATCTGGTGCAGTCCATGAGGAGGAGATATGCTGCAGTACTTAATGCAGCTGGTGGCCACACCAGATACTGACTGTTACTTTTGATTTTGACCCCTCCCTTTGTTCAGGGACACATTTTTCAATTTCTGTCAGTCACATGTCTGTGGAACTTGTTCAGTTTATGTCTCAGTTGTTGAATCTTCTTATGTTCATACAAATATTTACACATGTTACGTTTGCTGAAAATAAACACAGTTGATAGAAAGAGGACGTTTCTTTCTATGCTGAGTTCATATTTCAATCTAGCCAAACCAGGCAACTAAAAGCAACTTTCTAAACAATGTTTTTGGTTCGTTTCCAGCTCATTAGCTAGCTAGCTAACGTTAAGTTAATAACGATCATATCATATAATGATCATATCATATAGCTGACAACATCTTAACTTCAATAATTTTCTAATACTTTTAACTTCTAATAATTTCATTATTACAGGAAAATAAACTCACTACAAGATGTAAATAAGAATACAATTTAAATACGAGCCTAGTTGGTTTAGCCACAGATAATGACAGCAATCTTTCCGCTAGCCATGATTGGCTGAGGTAATGAGTGGGTTGGACATGCTGAGAGATGAGTTCGGATTGGTCTGCCATGTAGCACACTTCTGTCTTTTTGAGCTGATCGGTATGTGTAGCACGGCTTTAAAAAAAAAATATAGAACTACACAAGTGTTGCTCTCCACTTTCTGGAGGACAGCGTTTTGAAACCAGTGGAATTAGAGTGTGATTGTTAAGGAGATGGAGAAAAAACCTGTCTCCGGATTACATCTTCAAACTAAGAGCAATCATGGCATCTGTGACAGACGGAGAAGTGTCCATCCATGTAAGATAGTCTAGCTAGTTACATTTACAGATATTACACGTTTATACATTTGTCATAAGGTTTTAACATTAGCTAGCTAGCTAACGTTAGCTGGCTGGCTAGGTAGCTAAAGTTACGTGTATGATCTGTGTAGTAATATTATTTGTATCTTAGAGCCATTTGCTTTGCTAGTTTTAGCCTAATGTTTGCTAGCTAACATTGAACCTGGTTGGTTAGCTACCTGCAGATTCATGCAGGGTAGTAATGCCATGAGGAGAGATTATGGTTCATTGTTTAGCTAGCTAGCTACATGTCTTAACAAAAGACTCCACTATGCAAGTATCCATTTCAACAGAATGTTCATGATGTCACTACGACACGACAGCTGTTGATAGACGTAGTGGGTAAATTTGCTCTGGATATCTACTCCGATTTCAGAGCGCAGAATCACTGACTAATTTAAGAACGCTCAACACCCGTTGAATATGGCCAGTGTCAGTAAACTCTGCCAAAAAAAGTGTAAATTGTTGCCAGCAGCACAGTTGCAGTCACCAACACTCTGGATAACATAAAAACAGGCTAACCAGCTCTAGGGTGAGTAAAATGGTGAGAGGTTCTAGCTAGCCAACGTTAGCCAGTTAGCTTGGGTGCTTGACTGCGGTTGTTAGGGTTGATCCGAGCGGTCTGTCCTTAAATAGAAGGGTGGGGCTAAAGCTTAAGAGGGTGTGGATGATGCTGAATGGGTGGGGCTAAAGCATAAGAGGGTGTGAACGATGCTGAATGGGTGTAGACAAAGAAGAGCCCTCCAGTAGCTATCAAAACATTCTAAGGACATTTTCTCAAAAGTGAGGTTAAGAGTTGATCAACTTTCAAAGCAGAAGTACTTTTCCATTGTTCCTCAACTGTAGTGTATGATATATAATTTTCTAGTTCTGAGTTTCTACTTTTATCCAACATAAAAATAAATTAAAAATAAATTAAAGATAACTACTGAAAATAGCTTACGGTTGTGAATGTGACGAAATAAAAGCAGGGCATTCTACGGGAGAATTTTAGAACTTGGACACTGTCTCATTGGCCTATTTTGACTTTGGTGTCATGTTGTTCTTAACATTACCGTCTCTGGTAAACACACACGATATCAAATAAAATCAACGTTTATTTGTCACATGCACAGGACACAGGTGTAAACGGTACAATGAAATGGTTACTTGCTTAGTGGAGTCTTTTGTTTAGACATGTAGCTAGCTAGCTAAACAATTTATTTATTTATTTTTATTTTACCTTTATTTAACCAGGTAGGCAAGTTGAGAACAAGTTCTCATTTACAATTGCGACCTGGCCAAGATAAAGCAAAGCAGTTCGACAGATACAACAACACAGAGTTACACATGGAGTAAAACAAACATACAGTCAATAATAAAGTATAAACAAGTCTATATACAATGTGAGCAAATGAGGTGAGAAGGGAGGTAAAGGCAAAAAAAGGCCTTGGTGGCAAGGTAAATACAATATAGCAAGTAAAACACTGGAATGGTAGTTTTGCAATGGAAGAATGTGCAAAGTAGAAATAAAAATAATGGGGTGCAAAGGAGCAAAATAAATAAATAAATTAAATACAGTTGGGAAAGAGGTAGTTGATAGGGCTAAATTATATGTGGGCTATGTACAGGTGCAGTAATCTGTGAGCTGCTCTGACAGTTGGTGCTTAAAGCTAGTGAGGGAGATAAGTGTTTCCAGTTTCAGAGATTTTTGTAGTTCGTTCCAGTCATTGGCAGCAGAGAACTGGAAAGAGAGGCGGCCAAAGAAAGAATTGGTTTTGGGGGTGACTAGAGAGATATACCTGCTGGAGCGTGTGCTACAGGTGGGAGATGCTATGGTGACCAGCGAGCTGAGATAAGGGGGGACTTTACCTAGCAGGGTCTTGTAGATGACATGGAGCCAGTGGGTTTGGCGACGAGTATGAAGCGAGGGCCAGCCAACGAGAGCGTACAGGTCGCAATGGTGGGTAGTGTATGGGGCTTTGGTGACAAAACGGATTGCACTGTGATAGACTGCATCCAGTTTGTTGAGTAGGGTATTGGAGGCTATTTTGTAAATTACATCGCCAAAGTCGAGGATTGGTAGGATGGTCAGTTTTACAAGGGTATGTTTGGCAGCATGAGTGAAGGATGCTTTGTTGCGAAATAGGAAGCCAATTCTAGATTTAACTTTGGATTGGAGATGTTTGATATGGGTCTGGAAGGAGAGTTTACAGTCTAACCAGACACCTAAGTATTTGTAGTTGTCCACGTATTCTAAGTCAGAGCCGTCCAGAGTAGTGATGTTGGACAGGCGGGTAGGTGCAGGTAGTGATCGGTTGAAGAGCATGCATTTAGTTTTACTTGTATTTAAGAGCAGTTGGAGGCCACGGAAGGAGAGTTGTATGGCATTGAAGCTTGCCTGGAGGGTTGTTAACACAGTGTCCAAAGAAGGGCCGGAAGTATACAGAATGGTGTCGTCTGCGTAGAGGTGGATCAGAGACTCACCAGCAGCAAGAGCGACCTCATTGATGTATACAGAGAAGAGAGTCGGTCCAAGAATTGAACCCTGTGGCACCCCCATAGAGACTGCCAGAGGTCCGGACAACAGACCCTCAGATTTGACACACTGAACTCTATCAGAGAAGTAGTTGGTGAACCAGGCGAGGCAATCATTTGAGAAACCAAGGCTGTTGAGTCTGCCGATGAGGATGTGGTGATTGACAGAGTCGAAAGCCTTGGCCAGATCAATGAATACGGCTGCACAGTAATGTTTCTTATCGATGGCGGTTAAGATATCGTTTAGGACCTTGAGCGTGGCTGAGGTGCACCCATGACCAGCTCTGAAACCAGATTGCATAGCAGAGAAGGTATGGTGAGATTCAAAATGGTCGGTAATCTGTTTGTTGACTTGGCTTTCGAAGACCTTAGAAAGGCATGGTAGGATAGATATAGGTCTGTAGCAGTTTGGGTCAAGAGTGTCCCCCCCTTTGAAGAGGGGGATGACCGCAGCTGCTTTCCAATCTTTGGGAATCTCAGACGACACGAAAGAGAGGTTGAACAGGCTAGTAATAGGGGTGGCAACAATTTCGGCAGATAATTTTAGAAAGAAAGGGTCCAGATTGTCTAGCCCGGCTGATTTGTAGGGGTCCAGATTTTGCAGCTCTTTCAGAACATCAGCTGAATGGATTTGGGAGAAGGAGAAATGGGAAGGCTTGGGCGAGTTGCTGTTGGGGGTGCAGTGCTGTTGACAGGGGTAGGAGTAGCCAGGTGGAAAGCATGGCCAGCAGTAGAAAAATGCTTATTGAAATTTTCAATTATGGTGGATTTATCAGTGGTGACAGTGTTTCCTATCTTCAGTGCACTGGGCAGCTGGGAGGAGGTGTTCTTATTCTCCATGGACTTTACAGTGTCCCAGAACTTTTTTGAGTTAGTGTTGCAAGAAGCAAATTTCTGCTTGAAAAAGCTAGCCTTGGCTTTTCTAACTGCCTGTGTATAATGGTTTCTAGCTTCCCTGAACAGCTGCATATCACGGGGGCTGTTCGATGCTAATGCAGAACGCCATAGGACGTTTTTGTGTTGATTAAGGGCAGTCAGGTCTGGGGAGAACCAAGGGCTATATCTGTTCCTGGTTCTAAATTTCTTGAATGGGGCATGTTTATTTAAGATGGTTAGGAAGGCATTTTTAAAAAATATCCAGGCATCCTCTACTGACGGGATGAGGTCAATATCCTTCCAGGATACCCCGGCCAGGTCGATTAGAAAGGCCTGCTCGCTGAAGTGTTTCAGGGAGCGTTTTACAGTGATGAGAGGAGGTCGTTTGACCGCTGACCCATTACGGATGCAGGCAATGAGGCAGTGATCGCTGAGATCTTGGTTGAAGACAGCAGAGGTGTATTTAGAGGGGAAGTTGGTTAGGATGATATCTATGAGGGTGCCCGTGTTTAAGGCTTTGGGGAGGTACCTGGTAGGTTCATTGATAATTTGTGTGAGATTGAGGGCATCAAGTTTAGATTGTAGGATGGCTGGGGTGTTAAGCATGTTCCAGTTTAGGTCGCCTAGCAGCACGAGCTCTGAAGATAGATGGGGGGCAATCAGTTCACATATGGTGTCCAGAGCACAGCTGGGGGCAGAGGGTGGTCTATAGCAGGCGGCAACGGTGAGAGACTTGTTTTTAGAAAGGTGGATTTTTAAAAGTAGAAGTTCAAATTGTTTGGGTACAGACCTGGATAGTAGGACAGAACTCTGCAGGCTATCTTTGCAGTAAATTGCAACACCGCCCCCTTTGGCAGTTCTATCTTGTCTGAAAATGTTGTAGTTTGGAATTAAAATGTCTGAATTTTTGGTGGTCTTCCTAAGCCAGGATTCAGACACAGCTAGAACATCCGGGTTGGCAGAGTGTGCTAAAGCAGTGAATAGAACAAACTTAGGGAGGAGGCTTCTAATGTTAACATGCATGAAACCAAGGCTATTACGGTTACAGAAGTCGTCAAAAGAGAGCGCCTGGGGAATAGGAGTGGAGCTAGGCACTGCAGGGCCTGGATTCACCTCTACATCGCCAGAGGAACATAGGAGGAGTAGAATAAGGGTGCGACTAAAAGCAATAAGAATTGGTCGTCTAGAACGTCTGGAACAGAGAGTAAAAGGAGGTTTCTGGGGGCGATAAAATAGCATCAAGGTATAATGTACAGACAAAGGTAAGGTAGGATGTGAATACAGTGGAGGTAAACCTAGGTATTGAGTGATGAAGAGAGAGATATTGTCTCTAGAAACATCATTGAAACCAGGAGATGTCATTGCATGTGTGGGTGGTGGAACTAATAGGTTGGATAAGGTATAGTGAGCAGGACTAGAGGCTCTACAGTGAAATAAGCCAATAAACACTAACCAGAACAGCAATGGACAAGACATATTGACATTAAGGAGAGGCATGCTTAGTCGAGTGATCAAAAGGGTCCAGTGAGTGGAGAGGTTGGTTTAGGGTCACGGCGATTTAGACAGCTAGCCAAGCCAACCGGTAGCAAGCTAGCATAGGATGGAGTCTGTTGTTAGCCACCTCTTGCGTTCGGTCAGTAGATTAGTGGGGTTCCGTGTGGTAGAGGGGATTAATCCAAATCACACAACAACAACAAAAATAAGAACAATAGATATAGTTATAGAGGCCCGAGAAGAAAACATAATAATTCAAATAAATAAATTGTCCGATTGTCTATTCAGATAGCAGCCGGAAAGACAGCTAACGGTTAGCGGGCCGCAGATGGGCGTTCCGGTAACGTCGCGACAGAGGAGCCAGCCGGATCTCCTTCAGGTAGATAACGTCGGCAGTCCGGTTGTGAAGGCCCGGTGGGGCTCCGCGTAGGCAGTGAAACGGGTCCGGATAGGTGACTGCAGCCCAGGAGTGAATGATGGAACTCAGGCGTGATTGACGGAGCTGGCTAGCACCGGAACAATCGATGATTGCTCCGGAATCGACGAAAGCCGACTGTCACACGGATAGCAGCTAGCTAGCTGTGAGATCCGGGTATGAATGTCCAGAGAGCAGTTGAAATCCAGGGACATGGAGAGAAAAATTGGTCCGGTATGTTCCGTTCCGAGCCGCGCTGCGCCGTACAAAACTGGCGATAGATTTTCGATAGATTTTCGAACTAAAGGACAGCCGATGACCACAAACCGTGGTTAGCTTCTGATTAGCTTCTGGGCTAGCTCCTGGCTAGCTTCTGGCTAGTTTCTGGCCAGCCTCCTGGAGTTTCTGGCTAGCTTCCTGAAGGATTGCAGATCTGAGGTAAATAATACTTTTTTATAAATATAAATTGGTGAGGCTGGTTGCAGGAGAGTGTTTAGAAGATGAGTTGATGGAAAATAAAAATAAAATGTATGTGAAAAAAGTTGTAAATATATATATATACAGGACACGACAAGACGAGGACAAAAGACGTCTGAACTGCTATGCGATCTTGGAAGTAATGTGGAAGTAAAATTAAACATAATCCCAACTCATAATGTTGCTACCCTGCATGAATCTGCTGGTAGCTAAAACTAACCAACTAGGTTTAATGTTAGGTAGCTAGCTAACATCAGGCTATAACTAGCAAAGAACATGGCTCTGAGATACAAATAATATTACTAATCAGATCATACATGTAACGTTAGCTAGCTAACTAACAGTATGCTTTAACCAGTTGCATCTCTAGGGGCGCTATTTCATTTTTGGATAAAAAACGTTCCCGTTTTAAGCGCGATATTTTGTCACGAAAAGATGCTCGACTATGCATACAGTTTTGGAAAGAAAACACTCTGAAGTTTCAGAATCTGCAAAGATTTTGTCTGTAAGTGCCCCAGAACTCATTCTACAGGCGAAACCAAGATGATACGACAAACAGGAAATGAGCAGAATTTCTGAAGCTCTGTTTTCTAATGTCTCCTTATATGGCTGTGAATGCGACAGGAATAAGCTTAGACCTTCTGCCGTTTCCCCAAGATGTCGGCAGCATTGTGACGTATTTGTAGGCATATCATTGGAAGATTGGCCATAAGAGACTACATTTTCCAGGGGTCCGCCCGGTGTCCTTTGTCTAAATTTGTGCGTAATCTTCAGGTGCGGGCATTTTCTCCTGGGATTCAGGAGAGAAAGCACACTTCCACGAATGATATATCATCGAAGAGATATGTGAAAAACACCTTGAGGATTGATTCTAAACAACGTTTGCCATGTTTTCAGTCGATATTATGGAGTTAATTTGGAAAAAAGTTCGCGTTTTGAGGACTGAATTTTCGTTTTTTTTTGGTAGCCAAATGTGATGTACAAAACGGAGCTATTTCTAATACACAAAGAATCTTTTTGGAAGAACTGAACATCTGCTATCTAACTGAGAGTCTCCTCATTGAAAACATCAGAAGTTCTTCAAAGGTAAATTATTTTATTTGAAGGCTTTTATGTTTTTGTTGAAATGTTGCATGCTGGATGCTAACGCTAATGCTAACGCTAAATGCTACGCTAGCTAGCTACTTTTACACAAATTATTGTTTTCCTATGGTTGAGAAGCATATTTTGAAAATCTGAGATGACAGTGTTGTTTACAAAAGGCTAAGCTTGAGAGATGGCATATTTATTTCATTTCATTTGCGATTTTCATGAATAGTTAACGTTGCGTTATGGTAATGAGCTTGAGTCTGTATTCACGATCCCGGATCCGGGATGGGGAGATCAGAAAGGTTAACTTCATATGGCTGCAGGGGCAGTATTGAGTAGGTTGGATGAAAAGGTGCCCATTGTAAACGGCCAGCTCCTCAGTCTCAGATGCGAATATATGCATATTATTAGTAGTATTGGATAGAAAACACTCTAAAGTTTCCAAAACTGTCCAAATATTGTCTGTGAGTATAATAGAACTGATATTGCAGGCGAAACCCTGAGGAAAATCTAAACAGGAAGTGGCTTCTATTTTGAAACCTCCATGTTCCTTTTCCTATCGCTTCCTCAAGGTGTCAACAGTCATCAGACATAGTTTCAGTAGAAGAGTTCTCAATAGAAGAGACAGACCAACCAGCAAAACTTCCTCCTTACACATTAGGTACGTCCCTGGTGCCCTCTGTCTTGGGGTTGAGTAACAGAACCGACATTAGGTCTCTCCCAACTGCCCTGCTTCATGGGGTTGTGTCCCAGATCCTGATATTAGGTCTCTCTCTCCCAGCTGCCCTGCATCTTGGGGTTGAGTCCCAGATCCTGATATTTGGTCTCTCCCAGCTGCCCTGCTTCTTGGGGTTGAGTCCCAGATCCTGATATTAGGTCTCTCACAGCTGCCCTGCTCCTTGGGGTTGAGTCCCAGATCCTGATATTAGGTCTCTCCCAGCTGCCCTGCTCCTTGGGGTTGAGTCCCAGATCCTGATATTAGGTCTCTCCCAGCTGCCCTGCTCCTTGGGGTTGAGTCCCAGATCCTGATATTAAGTCTCTCCCAGCTGCCCTGCTCCTTGGGGTTGAGTCCCAGATCCTGATATTAGGTCTCTCCCAGCTGCCCTGCTCCTTGGGGTTGAGTCCCAGATCCTGATATTAGGTCTCTCCCAGCTGCCCTGCTCCTTGGGGTTGAGTCCCAGATCCTGATATTAGGTCTCTCCCAGCTGCCCTGCGCCTTGGGGTTGAGTCCCAGATCCTGATATTAGGTCTGTCCCAGCTGCCCTGCTCCTTGGGGTTGAGTCCCAGATCCTGATATTAGCTCTCTCCCAGCTACCCTGCTCCTTGAGGTTGAGTCCCAGATCCTGATATTAGCTCTCTCCCAGCTACCCTGCTCCTTGGGGTTGAGTCCCAGATCCTGACAGCGATAGACAGGCAGCATATTCACAGGTTCTGGGCAGCATGACAATTCAGCCTCAGGCTGTGTCCCAAATGGCGCCCATATGGCTCTGGTCTGAAGTAGTGTACTATATAGGGAATAAGGCCTATATGGTCTGGTCCAAAGTAGTGCACTATACAGGGATTAGGGTGCCATTTGGGATGTAAGCCTAGCTTCCGCAACAGCCACCATACAGGCAGGCAGAATGGACATTTGGCCAGACTCCCTTTGTAATGAGAGCAGCAGGGTGTGTGAGAGAGAAGGATGTGCATTGGAGAGATACGGGACACATTCTCCTTCAATCAGGAAAGGGGGCATTGGGTTTACTAATACTGTGCTTCACTGCTCTTCATTCGAATTTGAATACTTTACCTTGAGAGTGATGATTTCCATTGGTATTTGTACTGTCTTTAAATATTAAAGCTTATTGTCCTTACTTATTAGGAACATAGCATTGAACGTTATCAACACTTCCAAAGCAGCTGCTGTACAGCTTGGGCACTATCAATCTACTGTCCAGGGGACTGTCTGATACAGGACAGGCTTGTTTAACAAATAGAGATACAGAACATCAGAACATGTTACGCCGTTATATCACCAAAGAGATACATACACTACCAGCTTGGCACACCTGTATTTGGGGAGTTTCTCCAATTCTTCTCTGCAGATCCTCTCAAGCTCTGTCAGGTTGGATGGGGAGCGTTGCTGCCAAGCTATTTTCAGATCTCTCCAGAGATGTTCGAACGGGTTCAAGACCAGGCTGTGACTGGGTCACTCAAGGCCATTCAGAGACTTGTCCCGAAGCCACTCCTGCGTTGTCATGGCTGTGTGCTTAGGGTCCAAGTATTCAATCTTGGTTTCATCAGACCAGAGAGTCCTTTAGGTGCCTTTTGGCAAACTCCAAGCGGGCTGTCATGTGCCTTTTACTGAAGAGTGGCTCCCATCTGACCACTCTACCATAAAGGCCTGATTGGTGGAGTGCTGCAGAGATGGTTGTCCTTCTGGAAGGTTCTCCCATCTCCACAGAGGAACTCTGGAGCTCTGTCAGAGTGACCAGTGGGTTCTTGGTCACTTCCCTGACCAAGGCCCTTCTCCCCCGATTGCTCAGTTTGGCCGGACGGACAGCTCTAGGAAGAGTCTTGGGGGTTCGAAACTTCTTCCATTTAAGAATGATGGAGGCCACTGTGTTCTTGGGGACCTTCAACGCTGCAGAAATGTTTTGGTACCCTTCCCCAGATCTGTGCATCAACACAATCCTGTCACGGAGCTCTACGGACAATTTCTTTGACCTCATGGCTTGGTTTTTGCTCTGTCATCCACTGTCAACTGTGGGACCTTATATAGACAGGTGTGTGCCTTTCCAAACCATGTCCAATCAATTGAATTTACCACAGGTGGACTCCAATCAAGATGTAGAAACATCTTAAGAATGATCAATGGAAACAGGATGCATCTGAGCTCAATTTCAAGTCTCATAGCAAAGGGTCTGAATACTAATGTAAATAAGGTATTTCTGTTTTTTATTTTTAATACATTTGCAAAAATGTCTAAAAACCTGTTTTCACTTTGTCATCGGCTTTTTCAGCCACACCCGTTGCTGACAGGTGTATAGAATCAAGCACAAAGCCATGCAATCTCCATAGACAAACATTGGCCGTGGAATGGCCCTTACTGAAGAGCTCAGTGACTTTCAACGTGGCACCGTCTTAGGATGCCACCTTTCCAACAAGTCAGTTCATCAAATTTCTGCCCTGCTAGAGCTGCCCCGGTCAACTGTAAGTGCTGGTACTGTAAATTGGAAACATCTAAGAGCAACAACGGCCCAGCCGCGAAGTGGTAGGCCACACAAGCTAACAGAATGGGATCACCAGGTGCTGAAGCAAGTAGCGTGTAAAAAATGTTCTGTCCTCGTTTGCAAACCGCACTACCAAGTTCTAAACTGCCTCTGGAAGCAACGTCAGCAACAAGAACTGTTCATTGGGAGCTTCATGTAATGCTCGCCGCCATTGGACTCTGGAGCAGTGGAAACGCGTTCTCTGGACGGATGAATCACACTTCACCATCAGGCAGTCCGACGGACGAATCTGGGTTTGGCATAGTGCCAACGGCAAATATTGGTGGATGAGGAATAATGGTTTGGAGCTGTTTTTCATGGTTAGGTCTAGGCCCCTTAATTCTAGTGAAGGCAAATAATTAATCTACAGCATAACAATGACATTCTAGATGATTCTGTGCTTCAAACTTTGTAGCAACAGTTTGGGGAAGGTCCTTTCCTGCTTCAGCATGACAATGCCCACAAGCACAAGGCGAGATCCATGCAGCAATGCTTCAATATCTAGTGGAAAGCCTTCCCAGAAGAGTGGAGGCTGTTATAGCGGCAAAGGGGGGGGTGGGCAATTCCATATTAATGCCGATGATTTTGGAATGAGATGTTCAACAAGCATACTTTTGGCCATGTAGTGTATATACAGGGTTGTGTTAGCCATCCCACTGTGTTAACCATAGAGACATTCTCACTATGTTATCCCTAGTCCACTGTGTTAACCATACAGCCAGTCTCACTATGTTATCTCTAGCCCACTGTGGAGCAGCAGGACACAGGTATCCATCTATCTCTCCAGTTGATCCCTGTAAATCCCAGGTTAGTACTGAGGAGGTGAGAGAAACATAAAGAGGATTACTGGACAGCTCACTGTTTAGCCTGGGCCAGACCAAGACCAGACCAAGGCACCTGACCAGGAACAGACCAGGACCAGATCAAGAACAGGCCAAGGACCAGATCAGGACCAGACCAAGGACCAGACCAGGACCGGGACCAGACCAGGACATCAAGATACTACAGTCAATGACTGTCTCATATGGAACCTTTTTTTGACTAAATAGAGCACTACTTTTGACCAGAGCTGTGTGACAATGACCACGGACAAAAATATCTGGGACCAGGCTAGCCCTTCTCCGTCCCCAGACCTGCAGCCAGGCTAGCATGTATACAGCATGACTATACCCATTACCAATACATTGCTCTAGACTACAGGTTTCAAACTCATTTCACAGAGAGCCAAGTGTCTGTGGGTTTTCACTACTCCATTGTCCTTGATCTAATTAAAGTCACTAATTAGTAAGGAATTCCTTTCACCTGGTTGTCTAGGTCTTAATTGAAAGGAAAAAAACAAAAACCAGCAGACACTAGGCACTCCATGGAATGAGTTGGACACCCCTGCTGCAGACTATTCTAGAAGCTGTAACGGTCATGGTGTGAAAAGGCCCTGAGCTATTGTTTTTTTAAGGGACCTGCCTTTCCTCTGGGACGAACCCTGCCACATAGAGGACCAATAACGGACTGCCTTTCCTCTGGGACCAACCCTGTCACATAGAGGACCAATAACGAACAGCCTTTCCTCTGGGACCAACCCTGCCACATAGAGGACCAATAACGGACTGCCTTTCCTCTGGGACCAACCCTGTCACATAGAGGACCAATAACGGACAGGCTTTCCTCTGGGACCAACCCTGCCACATAGAGGACCAATAACGGAGAGCCTTTCCTCTGGGACCAACCCTGTCACATAGAGGACCAATAACGAACAGCCTTTCCTCTGGGACCAACCCTGCCACATAGAGGACCAATAACAGACAGGCTTTCCTCTGGGACCAACCCTGTCACATAGAGGACCAATAACGAACAGCCTTTCCTCTGGGACCAACCCTGCCACATAGAGGACCAATAACGGAGAGCCTTTCCTCTGGGACCAACCCTGTCACATAGAGGACCAATAACGAACAGCCTTTCCTCTGGGACCAACCCTGCCACATAGAGGACCAATAACAGACAGGCTTTCCTCTGGGACCAACCCTGTCACATAGAGGACCAATAACAGACAGGCTTTCCTCTGGGACGAAGTAAGAGTTCTTCCTCAAACAACAACTAGTGGTCAGAGCATTGGGTCAGTAACCGAAAGGTTGCTGGATCGAATTCCCGAGATAACAAGGTACAAATCTGTTGTTCTGCCGCCGAGCAAGGAAGTTAACCCGCTGTTTCCCGGGTGCCGAAAATAATTAAGGCAGCCCCCCCCCCCCCCCCCCGCACTTCTCTGATTCAGAGTGGTTGGGTTAAATGCGGAAGGCACATTTCAGTAGAAGGCATTCAGTTGTACAACTGACTAGGTATTTCCCTTTCCCTAAACCTGTCCCTGGTCTGTGTTGCTGACGAACTGGACACCAAGGGGTAACATATACACAACAGGTTACATGAAATCATAATACACTGAACAAAAATATAAACGCTACATGGATTAATTTCAAGGATTTTACTGAGTTCTTATTAACGGAAATATATTCAAATACATTCATTAGAACCTAATCTATGAATTTCACATGAATGGGAATATAAATATGCATCTATTAGTCACAGACTGCCTTATAAAAATAAAAGTCACAGACTGCCTTATAAAAATAAAAGTCACAGACTGCCTTATAAAACTAAAAGTCACAGACTGCCTTATAAAAATAAAAGTCACAGACTGCCTTATAAAACTAAAAGTCACAGACTGCCTTATAAAAATAAGTCACAGACTGCCTTATAAAAATAAAAGTCACAGACTGCCTTATAAAAATAAAAGTCACAGACTGCCTTATAAAAATAAAAGTCACAGACTGCCTTATAAAAATAAAAGTCACAGACTGCCTTATAAAAATAAAAGTCACAGACTGCCTTATAAAAATAAAAGTCACAGACTGCCTTATAAAAATAAAAAAGAAGGGTAGGGCCGTGGATCAGAAAACCAGTCCGTATCTGGTGTGACCGCCATTTGTCTCATGCAGCGTGACAGATCTCCTTCGCACAGTTTCATCAGCTGCCCGGGTGGCTGGTCTCAGACGTTCCTGCAGGTGAAGAAGCCGGTTACACGTGGTCTGCGGTTGTGAGGCCGGTTGGACGTACTGCCAAATTTTCAAAAATGACGTTGGAGGCGGATTATGGCAAAAAAATTAAACATCCAATTCTCTGGCAACAGCTCTGCTGGACATTTCTGCAGTCAGCATGCCAAGTGTACGCTCCCTCAAAACTTGAGACATCTGTGGCATTGTGTTGTGTCACAAAACTGCACATTTTAGAGTGGCCTATTATTGTCCCCAGCACAGGGTGAACCTGTGTTATGATCATGCTGTTTAATCAGCTCCTTCATATGCCACACCTGTCAGGTAGATGGATTATCTTGGCAAAGAAGAAATGCTCACTAACTTTATATGTTTCGTTCATATTTTTTGTTTCAGTGTAAAAAAAAAAACAGAATGAGCAGCGGTTGCGATTGTAAGAGCCAAATAAACAAACATTATATTGTCTATAAAACCACCACATCCTCAGTCATTCAGAGCTGTTGGGTCTGCAGACTTCAGCTCCCTGCATAAAGAGGCTCTTCAAGCTGCCAGGTACAGTATATAGCTGTGGCTAGTAGGAAAGACAGCAGTGAAGTGGATTAATAGGATTAGAATCAACTCTCTCTCTCTCCCTCTATCCTTCTATCCCTCTCTTACCTCTCTCTAATAGTTCCACCACTCTCTCCATGCGCCCCCCTCTCTCCGTCTTTCACACACACTCTCTCTCTCTCTCTCCGAGTCCCACCTCTCTCTCGCTCACTCCCACTCTCTCTCTCTCTCCGAGTCCCACCTCTCTCTCGCTCACTCACTCTCTCCGAATAACACCTCACTCTCGCTCACTCTTTCTCTCTATCTCCGAGTCCGACCTATCTCTTGCTCACTTCCACTCTCTCTCTCTCTCTCTCCCCGAGTCCCACCTCTCTCTCACTCACTCATTCTCTCTCTCCAAGTCCCACCTCTCTCTCTCTCTCTCTCCCCTACCATTCTCTCTCACCCCTTCTCTCTCACCCCCTCTATTTCCCACTCTCAACACTTTTCACTGCTCACGTCTCCACCTTCACCTTTCTCTCTCCCTCCCTCCCACCTCCCCTCCCCACTCTCTCATCTATGATAATGCATTAGCTAAGAAAATATTTGACCTGTTGCTGCATAACTCAATTAGACTGTGAACCCCCTGAGGAGACGTGCTGTTGATGCTGATGCTGCTTGGGTTCTCTCTATCCTCCCATTATTACATAACTATCTTCACAGCAAAAAACACAATTCCCCCATTTCACACCATTAAGCTCTGTTCATTTCACTCTCCTACATGCAGCGTCCATTTTACATTCCCAATTCATTCCTTCATCCATCACTCACTATCCCTAAAGCTGAGCCTGTCTAATGTATTGATTCAAATGCACTTATTCTTCCTTCAGCATACAGAGGGCATTTAGAAATCATCAAACAATAGAATATTTACAAATGTAAATGGTTTTAAGAGCTCTTTCACAACACATTGCTTATATGTTGCTGTCTGTAATAACCGCAGCCCAAAACACTGCCAAGCACAGCGGTGTAAAACATGTCCCCCTTGACAACAGATTCGTACACACAATGCTCTCAGGGTCAATCTCGAGGGGCGTCAAAACAATGTTTTGATATCAATAGGTTTGCCTGTGAATTTGAGAGTGGTTACATCCCTCAGCTGTTAATCCAAGCAAGTTTCAGGATGGCAGGACTGTTATTTTCCAAGATTGTGCCTTTAACGTGACCTAAATAGACCCAACCTCATCCAGATGGTGACACCTAATGACCCTAATCATAATCAACATCACACTGTATACACACAGAGAGAGAGAGAGAGAGAGAGAGAGAGAGAGAGAGAGAGAGAGAGAGAGAGGAAGAGGAAGAGAGGAAGAGAGGAAGAGAGAGAGAGAGAGAGAGACAGAGAGAGAGAGACAGAGACAGAGACAGAGAGAGAGAGAGAGAGAGAGAGAGAGAGAGAGAGAGAGAGAGAGAGAGAGAGACTGAAATATATAAACAACCAGGGTATGCTGAATTCATAGGCCTAACTAATGGTGTCTTCTATAGAGACTAGGATGCAAGAAGACTGTTTAAAACGATTTTAAAAAGCCCTGCTATGTTTGTGCTGGATGTACTAATTACATTAGGTCAGTACAATGTGCTGGATTGTCAACACAGTGTCCGATTGCACAGGAGACTGCCTGCGCGGGCAGGTTAGTGGGCACGCCGGCAATCGATTCGTTTATTTTGTTTACATGCTGTGGCGCGAAATTATACGCCCTAATATCCAATTAAAAACGAAGTAAATAAATAAAAAACTAAGTGATAATTGTGTTCGGTGGGGATATTACAACAAAGCATAAGAGGGTGTGAACGATGCTGAATGGGTGTAGACAAAGAAGAGCCCTCCAGTAGCTATCAAAACATTCTAAGGACATTTTCTCAGAAGTGAGGTTAAGAGTTGATCAACTTTCAAAGCAGAAGTACTTTCCCATTGTTCCTCAACTGTAGTGTATGATATATAATTTTCTAGTTCTGAGTTTCTACTTTTATCCAACATAAAAATAAATTAAAAATAAATTAAAGATAACTACTGAAAAATAGCTTACGGTTGTGAATGTGACGAAATAAAAGCAGGGCATTCTACGGGAGAATTTTAGAACTTGGACACTGTCTCATTGGCCTATTTTGACATGTTGTTCTTAACATTACCGTCTCTGGTAAACACACACGATATCAATTAAAATCATTGTTTATTTGTCACATGCACAGGACACAGGTGTAAACGGTACAATGAAATGGTTACTTGCTTAGTGGAGTCTTTTGTTTAGACATGTAGCTAGCTAGCTAAACAATTAAACATAATCCCAACTCATAATGTTGCTACCCTGCATGAATCTGCTGGTAGCTAAAACTAACCAACTAGGTTTAATGTTAGGTAGCTAGCTAACATCAGGCTATAACTAGCAAAGAACATGGCTCTGAGATACAAATAATATTACTAATCAGATCATACATGTAACGTTAGCTAGCTAACTAACAGTATGCTTTAACTTCATATGGCTGCAGGGGCAGTATTGAGTAGGTTGGATGAAAAGGTGCCCATTGTAAACGGCCAGCTCCTCAGTCTCAGATGCGAATATATGCATATTATTAGTAGTATTGGATAGAAAACACTCTAAAGTTTCCAAAACTGTCCAAATATTGTCTGTGAGTATAATAGAACTGATATTGCAGGCGAAACCCTGAGGAAAATCTAAACAGGAAGTGGCTTCTATTTTGA
Organism: Oncorhynchus mykiss; assembly: GCF_057628025.1. NCBI lineage: Eukaryota > Metazoa > Chordata > Actinopteri > Salmoniformes > Salmonidae > Oncorhynchus > Oncorhynchus mykiss. The sequence continues at coordinate 53,246,362 of NC_143043.1, read as the reverse complement.
AACCTCCATGTTCCTTTTCCTATCGCTTCCTCAAGGTGTCAACAGTCATCAGACATAGTTTCAGGCTTTTATTTTGAAAAATGAGCCAGAACAATAACATCGCGTCAAGTGAGCACATGAGTTTTGTTTGCGCAACAGAATTTAGACAGACATTGTTTTCCCCTCTCCTACTGTGAAAGACATTTGCGGTTGATATATTATCGATTCTATATTTTAAAAACAACCTGAGGAATGATTATAAAAAACGTTTGACATGTTTCTGTGGACATAATGGAAACTATTTGGAATTTTTGTCTGCGTTGTCGTGACAGCTCTTTCCTGTGGATTTCTGAACATAACGCGACGAACAAACGGAGGTATTTTGGATATTACAATCATCTTTATGGAACAAACGGAACATTTGTTGTGTAACTGGGAGTCTCGTGAGTGAAAACATCCGAAGATCATCAAAGGTAAACGATTAATTTGATTGCTTTTCTGATTTCCGTGACTGAGCTACCTGATGCTAAGTGTACTCAATGTTTTATCGTGCGATCGATAAACTTACACAAACGCTTGGATTGCTTTCGCTGTAAAGCATAATTTCAAAATCTGACACGACAGGTGAATTAACAAAAGGCTAAGCTGTGTTTTCTTATATTGCACTTGTGATTTCATGAATATAAATATTTATAGTAATATTTATTGTATGTAGCGCTATGCTATTCAGAGGTTGTTGATGACACTTATCCCGATAGGGGGATTGCAGCCATAACAGGTTTTAACTTGCAATGAAAACAACTTTCTGACAAAATTAGAAACATGTAATATCTGTAAATGTAGCTAGCTAGACTCTCTTATACATGGATGAACACTTGTCCATCTCTGTTACAGATTCCATGGTTGCCTTTAGTTTGAAGATGTAATCCAGAGACAGGTGTTTATACAACAGCCTTCTGTGTGTTCTCTTTTCTACTCCGTCTCCATATTTGCAATCAAACGCCAGAATTTTCTTCATCTCCTTAGATATCATACTCTGCCTCCAAAACTCGGACCTCCAGAAAGTGGAGAGCATTAGCAACACTTCTACTTCTTCTTCGTTCTTTCAAAAAATATGCATTAGAAAGCATAACCTACTACATACTGCGCTCATGTTATAGACAGACGCGTGCTACATGTCAGACCAATCTGAACTCATCTCCCGGCATGTCCAGCCCAACCATTATCTCAGCCAATCATGGCTATTGGCAAGGTTCCTGTTTTTGTCCGTGGCTAAACCAACTAGGCTCATAATATAACAATTGTATTTGTATTTACAGATGGAATACAAGTTTGTTATTTAAGGCACATGAAAGTTCACATGTTCCAGAAGGCATTTCTGCCCAAAAACACATTTTGATTTAAAAAAAATTATGTTAAAATTCTAATGCCTCTCCGGTCAAGTTGTGATGCGTGACATACGCCTAGTTTCCTGAAACAAGTCACATGTTCTGCTGTACTATCGCATGTGCAATGATGTCAAATTGAGAAAATAAACTGTGTTCGTTATTTCTTGTTATAATATCGCAAACGGACGTGGCAGTTTCACCATTTAGGATTCCAGCTTTAAGTTAACATTTCACTTTGACAACAATGTACTGTATAACTAAGTGATAACTCAATTTAAGTGGAAGTTAGGATTTGCTCCTTAGTTGGCAGATCAGAGTTTGTCTTTTAGGCCGCAGCCCCAATGTTGGCCTGGGACTGTCTGACATTTATTCAAATGTTTCTCAATAGAAGAGACAGACCAACCAGCAAAACTTCCTCCTTACACATTAGGTACGTCCCTGGTGCCCTCTGTCTTGGGGTTGAGTCCCAGAACCGACATTAGGTCTCTCCCAACTGCCCTGCTTCATGGGGTTGTGTCCCAGATCCTGATATTAGGTCTCTCCCAGCTGCCCTGCATCTTGGTGTTGAGTCCCAGATACTGATATTAGGTCTCTCCCAGCTGCCCTGCTTCTTGGGGTTGAGTCCCAGATCCTGATATTAGGTCTCTCACAGCTGCCCTGCTCCTTGGGGTTGAGTCCCAGATCCTGATATTAGGTCTCTCCCAGCTGCCCTGCTCCTTGGGGTTGAGTCCCAGATCCTGATATTAAGTCTCTCCCAGCTGCACTGCTCCTTGGGGTTGAGTCCCAGATCCTGATATTAGGTCTCTCCCAGCTGCCCTGCTCCTTGGGGTTGAGTCCCAGATCCTGATATTAGGTCTCTCCCAACTGCCCTGCTTCATGGGGTTGTGTCCCAGATCCTGATATTAGGTCTCTCCCAGCTGCCCTGCATCTTGGTGTTGAGTCCCAGATCCTGATATTAGGTCTCTCCCAGCTGCCCTGCTTCTTGGGGTTGAGTCCCAGATCCTGATATTAGGTCTCTCACAGCTGCCCTGCTCCTTGGGGTTGAGTCCCAGATCCTGATATTAGGTCTCTCCCAGCTGCCCTGCTCCTTGGGATTGAGTCCCAGATCCTGATATTAGGTCTCTCCCAGCTGCCCTGCTCCTTGGGGTTGAGTCCCAGATCCTGATATTAGCTCTCTCCCAGCTACCCTGCTCCTTGGGGTTGAGTCCCAGATCCTGACAGCGATAGACAGGCAGCATATTCACAGGTTCTGGGCAGCATGACAATTCAGCCTCAGGCTGCGTCCCAAATGGCGCCCATATGGCTCTGGTCTGAAGTAGTGTACTATATAGGGAATAAGGCCTATATGGCTCTGGTCCAAAGTAGTGCACTATACAGGGATTAGGGTGCCATTTGGGATGTAAGCCTAGCTTCCGCAACAGCCACCATACAGGCAGGCAGAATGGACATTTGGCCAGACTCCCTTTGTAATGAGAGCAGCAGGGTGTGTGAGAGAGAAGGATGTGCATTGGAGAGATACGGGACACATTCTCCTTCAATCAGGAAAGGGGGCATTGGGTTTACTAATACTGTGCTTCACTGCTCTTCATTCGAATTTGAATACTTTACCTTGAGAGTGATGATTTCCATTGGTATTTGTACTGTCTTTAAATATTAAAGCTTATTGTCCTTACTTATTAGGAACATAGCATTGAACGTTATCAACACTTCCAAAGCAGCTGCTGTACAGCTTGGGCACTATCAATCTACTGTCCAGGGGACTGTCTGATACAGGACAGGCTTGTTTAACAAATAGAGATACAGAACATCTAGAGATGTTACGCCGTTATATCACCAAAGAGATACATACACTACCAGCTTGGCACACCTGTATTTGGGGAGTTTCTCCAATTCTTCTCTGCAGATCCTCTCAAGCTCTGTCAGGTTGGATGGGGAGCGTTGCTGCCAAGCTATTTTCAGGTCTCTCCAGAGATGTTCAAACGGGTTCAAGACCAGGCTGTGACTGGGCCACTCAAGGCCATTCAGAGACTTGTCCCGAAGCCACTCCTGCGTTGTCATGGCTGTGTGCTTAGGGTCCAAGTATTCAATCTTGGTTTCATCAGACCAGAGAGTCCTTTAGGTGCCTTTTGGCAAACTCCAAGCGGGCTGTCATGTGCCTTTTACTGAAGAGTGGCTCCCATCTGACCACTCTACCATAAAGGCCTGATTGGTGGAGTGCTGCAGAGATGGTTGTCCTTCTGGAAGGTTCTCCCATCTCCACAGAGGAACTCTGGAGCTCTGTCAGAGTGACCAGTGGGTTCTTGGTCACTTCCCTGACCAAGGCCCTTCTCCCCCGATTGCTCAGTTTGGCTGGACGGACAGCTCTAGGAAGAGTCTTGGGGGTTCGAAACTTCTTCCATTTAAGAATGATGGAGGCCACTGTGTTCTTGGGGACCTTCAACGCTGCAGAAATGTTTTGGTACCCTTCCCCAGATCTGTGCATCAACACAATCCTGTCACGGAGCTCTACGGACAATTTCTTTGACCTCATGGCTTGGTTTTTGCTCTGTCATCCACTGTCAACTGTGGGACCTTATATAGACAGGTGTGTGCCTTTCCAAACCATGTCCAATCAATTGAATTTACCACAGGTGGACTCCAATCAAGATGTAGAAACATCTTAAGAATGATCAATGGAAACAGGATGCATCTGAGCTCAATTTCAAGTCTCATAGCAAAGGGTCTGAATACTAATGTAAATAAGGTATTTCTGTTTTTTATTTTTAATACATTTTCAAAAATGTCTAAAAACCTGTTTTCACTTTGTCATCGGCTTTTTCAGCCACACCCGTTGCTGACAGGTGTATAGAATCGAGCACAAAGCCATGCAATCTCCATAGACAAACATTGGCCGTGGAATGGCCCTTACTGAAGAGCTCAGTGACTTTCAACGTGGCACCGTCTTAGGATGCCACCTTTCCAACAAGTCAGTTCATCAAATTTCTGCCCTGCTAGAGCTGCCCCGGTCAACTGTAAGTGCTGGTACTGTAAATTGGAAACATCTAAGAGCAACAACGGCCCAGCCGCGAAGTGGTAGGCCACACAAGCTAACAGAATGGGATCACCAGGTGCTGAAGCAAGTAGCGTGTAAAAAATGTTCTTTCCTCGTTTGCAAACCGCTCTACCAAGTTCTAAACTGCCTCTGGAAGCAACGTCAGCAACAAGAACTGTTCATTGGGAGCTTCATGTAATGCTCGCCGCCATTGGACTCTGGAGCAGTGGAAACGCGTTCTCTGGACGGATGAATCACACTTCACCATCAGGCAGTCCGACGGACGAATCTGGGTTTGGCATAGTGCCAACGGCAAATATTAGTGGATGAGGAATAATGGTTTGGAGCTGTTTTTCATGGTTAGGTCTAGGCCCCTTAATTCTAGTGAAGGCAAATAATTAATCTACAGCATAACAATGACATTCTAGATGATTCTGTGCTTCAAACTTTGTAGCAACAGTTTGGGGAAGGTCCTTTCCTGCTTCAGCATGACAATGCCCACAAGCACAAGGCGAGATCCATGCAGCAATGCTTCAATATCTAGTGGAAAGCCTTCCCAGAAGAGTGGAGGCTGTTATAGCGGCAAAGGGGGGGGGGGGGGGCAATTCCATATTAATGCCGATGATTTTGGAATGAGATGTTCAACAAGCATACTTTTGGCCATGTAGTGTATATACAGGGTTGTGTTAGCCATCCCACTGTGTTAACCATAGAGACATTCTCACTATGTTATCCCTAGTCCACTGTGTTAACCATACAGCCAGTCTCACTATGTTATCTCTAGCCCACTGTGGAGCAGCAGGACACAGGTATCCATCTATCTCTCCAGTTGATCCCTGTAAATCCCAGGTTAGTACTGAGGAGGTGAGAGAAACATAAAGAGGATTACTGGACAGCTCACTGTTTAGCCTGGGCCAGACCAAGACCAGACCAAGGCACCTGACCAGGAACAGACCAGGACCAGATCAAGAACAGGCCAAGGACCAGATCAGGACCAGACCAAGGACCAGACCAGGACCGGGACCAGACCAGGACATCAAGATACTACAGTCAATGACTGTCTCATATAGAACCTTTTTTTGACTAAATAGAGCACTACTTTTGACCAGAGCTGTGTGACAATGACCACGGACAAAAATATCTGGGACCAGGCTAGCCCTTCTCCGTCCCCAGACCTGCAGCCAGGCTAGCATGCATACAGCATGACTATACCCATTACCAATACATTGCTCTAGACTACAGGTTTCAAACTCATTTCACAGAGAGCCAAGTGTCTGTGGGTTTTCACTACTCCATTGTCCTTGATCTAATTAAAGTCACTAATTAGTGAGGAATTCCCTTCACCTGGTTGTCTAGGTCTTAATTGAAAGGAAAAAAACAAAAACCAGCAGACACTAGGCACTCCATGGAATGAGTTGGACACCCCTGCTGCAGACTATTCTAGAAGCTGTAACGGTCATGGTGTGAAAAGGCCCTGAGCTATTGTTTTTTTAAGGGACCTGCCTTTCCTCTGGGACGAACCCTGCCACATAGAGGACCAATAACGGACTGCCTTTCCTCTGGGACCAACCCTGTCACATAGAGGACCAATAACGGACAGGCTTTCCTCTGGGACCAACCCTGCCACATAGAGGACCAATAACGGAGAGCCTTTCCTCTGGGACCAACCCTGTCACATAGAGGACCAATAACGAACAGCCTTTCCTCTGGGACCAACCCTGCCACATAGAGGACCAATAACAGACAGGCTTTCCTCTGGGACCAACCCTGTCACATAGAGGACCAATAACGAGCAGCCTTTCCTCTGGGACCAACCCTGCCACATAGAGGACCAATAACAGACAGGCTTTCCTCTGGGACCAACCCTGTCACATAGAGGACCAATAACGAACAGCCTTTCCTCTGGGACCAACCCTGCCACATAGAGGACCAATAACAGACAGGCTTTCCTCTGGGACCAACCCTGTCACATAGAGGACCAATAACGAACAGCCTTTCCTCTGGGACCAACCCTGCCACATAGAGGACCAATAACAGACAGGCTTTCCTCTGGGACCAACCCTGTCACATAGAGGACCAATAACAGACAGGCTTTCCTCTGGGACAAAGTGAGAGTTCTTCCTAAAACAACAACTAGTGGTCAGAGCATTGGGTCAGTAACCGAAAGGTTGCTGGATCGAATTCCCGAGATAACAAGGTACAAATCTGTTGTTCTGCCGCCGAGCAAGGAAGTTAACCCGCTGTTTCCCGGGTGCCGAAAATGATTAAGGCAGCCCCCCCCGCACTTCTCTGATTCAGAGTGGTTGGGTTAAACGCGGAAGGCACATTTCAGTAGAAGGCATTCAGTTGTACAACTGACTTAGGTATCCCCCCTTTCCCTAAACCTGTCCCTGGTCTGTGTTGCTGACGAACTGGACACCAAGGGGTAACATATACACAACAGGTTACATGAAATCATAATACACTGAACAAAAATATAAACGCTACATGGATTAATTTCAAGGACTTTACTGAGTTATAGTTCTTATTAACGGAAATGTATTCAAATACATTCATTAGAACCTAATCTATGAATTTCACATGAATTTCACATAAATATGCATCTATTAGTCACAGACTGCCTTATAAAAATACAAGTCACAGACTGCCTTATAAAAATACAAGTCACAGACTGCCTTATAAAAATAAAAGTCACAGACTGCCTTATAAAAATAAAAGTCACAGACTGCCTTATAAAAATAAAAGTCACAGACTGCCTTATAAAAATAAAAGTCACAGACTGCCTTATAAAAATAAAAGTCACAGACTGCCTTATAAAAATAAAAGTCACAGACTGCCTTATAAAAATAAAAAAGAAGGGTAGGGCCGTGGATCAGAAAACCAGTCCGTATCTGGTGTGACCGCCATTTGTCTCATGCAGCGTGACAGATCTCCTTCGCACAGTTTCATCAGCTGCCCGGGTGGCTGGTCTCAGACGTTCCTGCAGGTGAAGAAGCCGGTTACACGTGGTCTGCGGTTGTGAGGCCGGTTGGACGTACTGCCAAATTTTCAAAAATGACGTTGGAGGCGGCTTATGGCAAAGAAATTAAACATCCAATTCTCTGGCAACAGCTCTGCTGAACATTTCTGCAGTCAGCATGCCAAGTGTACGCTCCCTCAAAACTTGAGACATCTGTGGCATTGTGTTGTGTCACAAAACTGCACATTTTAGAGTGGCCTATTATTGTCCCCAGCACAGGGTGAACCTGTGTTATGATCATGCTGTTTAATCAGCTCCTTCATATGCCATACCTGTCAGGTAGATGGATTATCTTGGCAAAGAAGAAATGCTCACTAACTTTATATGTTTCGTTCATATTTTTTGTTTCAGTGTAAAAAAAAAAAACAGAATGAGCAGCGGTTGCGATTGTAAGAGCCAAATAAACAAACATTATATTGTCTATAAAACCACCACATCCTCAGTCATTCAGAGCTGTTGGGTCTGCAGACTTCAGCTCCCTGCATAAAGAGGCTCTTCAAGCTGCCAGGTACAGTATATAGCTGTGGCTAGTAGGAAAGACAGCAGTGAAGTGGATTAATAGGATTAGAATCAACTCTCTCTCTCTCCCTCTATCCTTCTATCCCTCTCTTACCTCTCTCTAATAGTTCCACCACTCTCTCCATGCGCCCCCCTCTCTCTGTCTTTCACACACACTCTCTCTCTCTCTCTCCGAGTCCCACCTCTCTCTCGCTCACTCCCACTCTCTCTCTCTCTCTCCGAGTCCCACCTCTCTCTCGCTCACTCACTCTCTCTCTCCGAATAACACCTCTCTCTCGCTCACTCCCACTCTCTCTCTCCAAGTCCCACCTCTCTCTCGCTCGCTCACTCACTCTCTCTCTCTCTCCAAGTCCCACCTCTCTCTCGCTCACTCACTCACTCACTCTCTCTCTCTCTCCAAGACCCACCTCTCTCTCTCTCCAAGTCCCACCTCTCTCTCGCTCACTCCCACTCTCTCTCCAAGTCCCACCTCTCTCTCGCTCACTCTTTCTCTCTATCTCCGAGTCCGACCTATCTCTTGCTCACTTCCACTCTCTCTCTCTCTCTCCGAGTCCCACCTCTCTCTCACTCACTCATTCTCTCTCTCCAAGTCCCACCTCTCTCTCTCTCTCTCTCTCTCTCTCCCCTACCATTCTCTCTCACCCCTTCTCTCTCACCCCCTCTATTTCCCACTCTCAACACTTTTCCCTGCTCACGTCTCCACCTTCACCTTTCTCTCTCCCTCCCTCCCACCTCCCCTCCCCACTCTCTCATCTATGATAATGCATTAGCTAAGAAAATATTTGACCTGTTGCTGCATAACTCAATTAGACTGTGAACCCCCTGAGGAGACGTGCTGTTGATGCTGATGCTGCTTGGGTTCTCTCTATCCTCCCATTATTACATAACTATCTTCACAGCAAAAAAACACAATTCCCCCATTTCACACCATTAAGCTCTGTTCATTTCACTCTCCTACATGCAGCGTCCATTTTACATTCCCAATTCATTCCTTCATCCATCACTCACTATCCCTAAAGCTGAGCCTGTCTAATGTATTGATTCAAATGCACTTATTCTTCCTTCAGCATACAGAGGGCATTTAGAAATCATCAAACAATAGAATATTTAGAAATTAAATGGTTTTAAGAGCTCTTTCACAACACATTGCTTATATGTTGCCGTCTGTAATAACCGCAGCCCAAAACACTGCCAAGCACAGCGGTGTAAAACATGTCCCCCTTGACAACAGATTCGTACACACAATGCTCTCAGGGTCAATCTCGAGGGGCGTCAAAACAATGTTTTGATATCAATAGGTTTGCCTGTGAATTTGAGAGTGGTTACATCCCTCAGCTGTTAATCCAAGCAAGTTTCAGGATGTCAGGACTGTTATTTTCCAAGATTGTGCCTTTAACGTGACCTAAACAGACCCAACCTCATCCAGATGGTGACACCTAATGACCCTAATCATAATCAACATCACACTGTATACACACACACAGAGAGAGAGCGAGAGAGAGAGAGAGAGAGAGAGAGAGAGACAGAGAGAGAGAGAGAGAGAGAGAGAGAGAGAGGGGAAGAGGGAGAGAGAGAGAGAGAGAGAGAGAGAGAGAGAGAGAGAGAGAGAGGGGAAGAGAGAGAGAGAGAGAGAGAGAGAGAGAGAGAGAGAGAGAGAGAGAGAGAGAGAGGGGAAGAGGGAGAGAGAGAGAGAGAGAGAAAGAGAGAGACTGAAATATATAAACAACCAGGGTATGCTGAATTCATAGGCCTAACTAATGGTGTCTTCTATAGAGACTAGGATGCAAGAAGACTGTTTAAAACGATTTTAAAAAGCCATCTGCTATGTTTGTGCTGGACGTACTAATTACATTAGGTCAGTACAATGTGCTGGATTGTCAACACAGTGTCCGATTGCACAGGAGACTTTCCGGCAAATGATGGAGTGCGCGGGCAGGTTAGTGGGCACGCCGGCAATCGATTCGTTTATTTTGTTTACATGCTGTGGCGCGAAATTATACGCCCTAATATCCAATTAAAAACTAAGTAAATAAATAAAAAACTAAGTGATAATTGTGTTCGGTGGGGATATTACAACAAAGAATATGGAAACAAAGCAAGATGTGGTGTATATATAGGCAACCATAACATTATTGAAACAAAAGATAAAAAACGGGGCTCGTTACGATGTAACACAAACCCAGATATTTCTATAATATCGTGATTTTCTGTGTGTTTTCTCCACGTCTTGCAAACAAGCATTCTTTAGAAAAAGCCTTGAACACCCTGTCCAAATCAACCTACGGCTGTTATTGATGAAGAACAAAGGAAGGTGCACCTGCTTCACTCACCTCCGTAACGACCCAGCATGTACAAGATATATGCCCAGTCAGATTCCGTTGAATCCTCTCCTCTGTGTCAACTAGCAGCCTCCAAGACAGTCATCGTCCTCAACCGTCAACGCAGTCCCTGTCCGCCCCAAACGCTACAGAGGCACCGGGACCACGGCTTGGCAGAGAGAGAGCACTGCCCACGAACACCAAGCCATCGGGAAACACTAGAACAACGTCTCACCGCTCAAGCTTCACTCTCTCCTGGATAACGGCAGTGTAATGTCCCCCTCCTATCATATGCCATGTAAATAATGGTTCGAATATGGATAGAAATGGAAAATCAAGACTGTTTTTAATATAAACTGTTGTCATAAATCGGGTTCATCACTTGGTTTGAGATTTCTTGTCTTTTGTTCTTCCCAATCCGACGGCTGTGGTTTCTTTGTGTTCACGCTTCCCCTGCAAGCATCGTGCAGCCCCAGCTTTCCTTGGATGATACCATGTGCACAAGAACGCGGGGTTGTAGGAATACAGCAGCACTGAGGAGAATATCAATGGGTGGAGAGCAAGAGCAGGAAAGACCGGTTCCAGGCATAAGCGACATAAGCGGTCGCTTAGGGCTTCAGGCCACTGGGAACTTAGTCGGAGGTCTCAATTTACTGTGTCAAGTTAAAAATAGTAGAATACACCGAGGTACAAGTTTGAAAAATGATTGTGCATCAGCAGTTTTTCCTCTTGTTATGTCAGTCACTGAAAGTCACTCCATTAGCCATGTCAGCTAAAAAAACAAACAATTTTAAGATAGATCTGGCTATCTAAACTATCTTAAACTTGTGAATGAATGAAGTGCATTTTATTTTCGTGGCAAATCGCCAGGATTAATTGTCACATAAAACAAACATTACAATAATGCAATGATAATTCTTCGTGGCTGGTTCTCTGCAGTGAGCATCGCATAAAGAGTGAAACATTTATACATACTAGTAAATAGATTATTCAAACAATAGATACATTCAAAGAGCTGTAAAAAAATACATACATAAATAAACATACATACATACATACATACATACATACATGACATACTTACACTACCGTTCAAAAGTCTGGGGTCACTTAGAAATGTCCTTGTTTTTTAAAAAAGCTTTTTTTTTTTTTTTGTACATTAAAAGTTGGACAAAATTGATCAGAAATACAAAAGAAGACATTGTTAATGTTGTAAATGACTATTGTAGCTGGAAACGGCAGATTTTTTTATGGAATATCTACATAGGCGTACAGAGGCCCATTATCAGCAACCTTCCAAGTTTATAATTTTAAAAGGCTAATTGATTATTATAAAACCCTTTTGCAATTATATTAGCACAGTCTATTCTTGTTCTGAGAAATGAAGGCTACTCCATGTGAGAAATTGCCAAGAAACTGAAGATCTCATACAACACGCTGTGTACAGAACAGCACAAACTGTCTCTAACCAGAATAGAAAGAGGAGTGGGAGGCCCCGGTGCACAACTGAGCAAGTGGACAAGTACACTCAACTGGCAGCTTCAATAAATAGTAGCCGCAAAACCTTTTTTGCTTTACTTTCAAAAACAAGTACATTTCTAAGTGACCCCAGACTTTTGAACGGTACTATATATAAAAGTATGTGGACACCCCTTCAAATGAGTGGATTTGGGTATTTCAGCCACACCTGTTGCTGACAAGTCTATACAATCGAGCACACAGCCATGCAATCTCCATAGACAAACGTTGGCATTAGAATGGCTTTAGTGAAGAGCATTGGTGACTTTCAACGTGGCACCGCCATAAGATGCCACCATTCCAACAAGTCAGTTCAACAAATTTCTGCCCTGCTCGAGATGCCCCGGTAAACTGTAAATGCTCTTATTGTGAAAAGCAAATGTCTAGGAGCAACAACAGCTCAGCTAGCAAAGTGGTAGGCCACACGAGCTCAGGGAACGGGACAGCCATGTGTTGAAATGCGTAGCGTGTAAAAATCATCTGTTCTCGGTTGCAACACTCACCGCCGAGTTCCAAACTGCCTCTGGAAGCAACGTCAGCACACAACAATAGTGTATAGTGTATTTAGTGTATATAGTGTATAGTATATATTGTGTATATAGTGTATAGTATATTTAATGTATATAGTGTATGGTATATTTAGTGTATAGTCTATATAGTGAATATAGTGTATAGAGTGTGTATTATATATGGTGTATATAGTGCATAAAGTGTGTAGTATATTTAGTGTATATGTTGTATAGTATATATAGTGTATAGTATGTATAGTTCATATAGTGTACGTATATCGTTTATAGTATGTATAGTGTGTATAATGTGAATACTGTATTGTGTTTAAAGTGTATAGTGTATATACTGTATAGCATATATAGTGAATATAATATATAGTATATATAGTCTATATAGTTTATAGCATATATAGTTTGTATAGTGTGAAGACTGTATTGTGTATCTATATACATACTATATACACTGTATACACTATATAATCTGTACATACTATATACAGTATTTATTCACAACAGTATCTCGGACCTGCCTGGTGTGTTCCTTGTTCTTCATGATGCTCTCTGCGCTTTTAACGGACCTCTGAGACTATCACAGTGCATGTGCATTTATACGGAGACTTGATTACACACAGGTGGATTGTATTTATCATCATTAGTCATTTAGGTCAACATTGGATCATTCAGAGATCCTCACTGAACTTCTGGAGAGAGTTTGCTGCACTGAAAGTAAAGGGGCTGAATAATTTTGCACGCCCAATTTTTCAGTTTTTGATTTGTTAAAAAAGTTTGAAATATCCAATAAATGTCGTTCCACTTCATGATTGTGTCCCACTTGTTGTTGATTCTTCACAAAAAAATACAGTTTTATATATTTATGTTTGAAGCCTGAAATGTGGCAAAAGGTCGCAAATGTCATGTACTGTCATGTTGTGTCTTGTCTCTGTCCTTTCCCTTCACCCTGTCTCCCTCTGCTGGTCGTTGTTAGGTTACCTTTTCTCCCCCGCTTTCCCCCAGCTGTTCCTTGTCTCCTCTAACTACCCATTCACCCCGTTTCCCACCTGTTCCCTTTTTTCCCTCTGATTAGGTCCCTATATCTCTCTCTGTTTCTGTTCCTGTCCTTGTCGGATTCTTGTTTGTTGTGTTTCATGCCTGAGCCAGACTATCGTCATGTTTGCTGTAACCTTGTCCTGTCCTGTCGGAATCTGCCGGTCTATCTGAGCCTACCTATGTTTGGTTATTAAAGAAGCTCTGTTTAAGTTAGTTCGCTTTTGGGTCCTCATTCACTCACCATAACAGAAGAATCCGACCAAGAATGGACCCAGCGACTTCGGATCCTCTCCACTCAGCCGTCGGGATCCAGGGAGCGATGCTAGGCAGACACGAGCAGGAAGTGTCTGCTGCTCGACATGCCGTTGAGACCCTGGCCACCCAAGTCTCCAACCTCACAGAACAGGTTCACCATCTCCGCCTCGATCCACCGGCCACTTCCAGGGCTTTCGAATCTCCGGAGCCCAGAATCAATAACCCGCCGTGTTACTCTGGGGAGCCCACTGAATGCCGCTCGTTCCTCACCCAGTGTGATATTGTGTTTTCTCTCCAGCCCAACACTTACTCCAGGAGCACTGCTCGTGTCGCCTACGTCATATCTCTCCTTATTGGACGGGCTCGTGAGTGGGGCACGGCAATCTGGGAGGCAAGGGCTGAGTGTACTAACCAGTATCAAGACTTTAAGGAGGAGATGATACGGGTTTTTGATCGATCTGTTTTTGGGGAGGAGGCTTCCAGGGCCCTGTCTTCCCTATGTCAGGGTAATCGATCCATAACAGACTACTCTATTGAGTTTCGCACTCTTGCTGTCTCCAGTGGCTGGAACGAGCCGGCCTTGCTCGCTCGTCTTCTGGAGGGTTTCCGCGCAGAGGTAAAGGATGAGATTCTCTCCCGGGAGGTTCCTTCCAGCGTGGATTCCTTGATTGAACTCGCTATTCGCATTGAGCGACGGGTTGATCTTCGTCACCGAGCTCGTGGAAAGGAGCTCGCGCTCTCCGTCGCCTCCCTCTCCGCATCACTACCATCTTCCTCTGCCGGCTCGGGTGCTGAGCCCATGCAGCTGGGAGGTATCCGCATCTCGACTAAGGAGAGGGAACGGAGAATCACCAACCGCCTCTGTCTCTATTGCGGTTCCGCTGGTCATTTTGTCACTTCATGTCCAGTAAAAGGCCAGAGCTCGTCAGTAAGCGGAGGGCTACTGGTGAGCGCTACTACTCCTGTCTCTCCTTCAAGATCCTGCACTACCTTGTCGGTCCATCTACGCTGGACCGGTTCGTCAGCTTCCTGCAGTGCCTTAATAGACTCTGGGGCGGAGGGCTGTTTTATGGACGAGACCTGGGCTCGGGAACATGACATTCCTCTCAGACAGTTAAAGGAGCCCACGGCCTTGTTCGCCCTGGATGGTAGTCCTCTCCCCAGGATTCAGCGTGAGACGCTACCTTTAACCCTCACTGTTTCTGGTAATCATAGTGAAACCATTTCTTTTTTAATTTTTCGTTCACCTTTTACACCTGTTGTTTTGGGCCATCCCTGGCTAGTTTGTCATAATCCTTCCATTAATTGGTCTAGTAATTCTATCCTCTCCTGGAACGTCTCTTGTCATGTGAAATGTTTAATGTCTGCTATCCCTCCTGTTTCCTCTGTCTCTTCTTCACAGGAGGAGCCTGGTGATTTGACAGGGGTGCCGGAGGAATATCACGATCTGCGCACGGTGTTCAGTCGGTCCAGGGCCACCTCTCTTCCTCCACACCGGTCGTATGATTGTAGTATTGATCTCCTTCCGGGAACCACCCCCCCCCGGGGTAGACTATACTCTCTGTCGGCTCCCGAACGTAAGGCTCTCGAAGATTATTTGTCTGTAGCTCTTGACGCCGGTACCATAGTCCCCTCCTCCTCTCCCGCCGGAGCGGGGTTTTTTTTTGTCAAGAAGAAGGACGGGTCTCTGCGCCCCTGCATAGATTATCGAGGGCTGAATGACATAACAGTGAAGAATCGTTATCCGCTTCCTCTTATGTCTTCAGCCTTCGAGATCCTGCAGGGAGCCAGGTTTTTCACTAAGTTGGACCTTCGTAACGCTTACCATCTCGTGCGCATCAGGGAGGGGGACGAGTGGAAGACGGCGTTTAACACTCCGTTAGGGCACTTTGAATACCGGGTTCTTCCTTTCGGCCTCGCTAACGCTCCAGCTGTCTTTCAGGCATTAGTCAATGATGTCCTGAGAGACATGCTGAACATCTTTGTTTTCGTTTACCTTGACGATATCCTGATTTTTTCACCGTCACTCCAGATTCATGTTCAGCACGTTCGACGTGTCCTCCAGCGCCTTTTAGAGAATTGTCTTTTTGTGAAGGCTGAGAAGTGCACTTTTCATGCCTCCTCCGTCACATTTCTCGGTTCTGTTATTTCCGCTGAAGGCATTAAGATGGATCCCGCTAAGGTCCAAGCTGTCATTGATTGGCCCGTCCCTAAGTCACGCGTCGAGCTGCAGCGCTTTCTCGGCTTCGCGAACTTCTATCGTCGTTTCATCCGTAATTTCGGTCAGGTGGCAGCTCCTCTCACAGCCCTTACTTCTGTCAAGACGTGCTTTAAGTGGTCCGTTTCCGCCCAGGGAGCTTTTGATCTCCTCAAGAATCGTTTTACATCCGCTCCTATCCTTGTTACACCTGACGTCTCTAGACAGTTCGTTGTCGAGGTTGACGCGTCAGAGGTGGGCGTGGGAGCCATCCTTTCTCAGCGCTCCCTCTCTGACGACAAGGTCCACCCATGCGCGTATTTTTCTCATCGCCTGTCGCCGTCGGAACGTAACTATGATGTGGGTAACCGCGAACTGCTCGCCATCCGGTTAGCCCTAGGCGAATGGCGACAGTGGTTGGAGGGGGCGACCGTTCCTTTTGTCGTTTGGACTGACCATAGGAACCTTGAGTACATCCGTTCTGCCAAACGACTTAATGCGCGTCAGGCGCGTTGGGCGCTGTTTTTCGCTCGTTTCGAGTTCGTGATTTCTTATCGTCCGGGCTCTAAGAACACCAAGCCTGATGCTTTGTCTCGTCTCTTCAGTTCTTCAGTAGCCTCCACTGACCCCGAGGGGATTCTCCCTGAGGGGCGTGTTGTCGGGTTGACTGTCTGGGGAATTGAGAGGCAGGTAAAACAAGCGCTCACTCACACTCCGTCGCCGCGCGCTTGTCCTAGGAACCTTCTTTTCGTTCCCGTTCCTACTCGTCTGGCCGTTCTTCAGTGGGCTCACTCTGCCAAGTTAGCCGGCCACCCTGGCGTTCGGGGTACGCTTGCTTCCATTCGCCAGCGTTTTTGGTGGCCCACCCGGGAGCATGACACGCGTCGTTTCGTGGCTGCTTGTTCGGTCTGCGCGCAGACTAAGTCCGGTAACTCTCCTCCTGCCGGCCGTCTCAGGCCGCTTCCTATTCCCTCTCGACCGTGGTCTCACATCGCCTTAGATTTTGTCACCGGACTGCCTTCGTCAGCGGGGAAGACTGTTATTCTTACGGTTGTCGATAGGTTCTCTAAGGCGGCTCATTTCATTCCCCTTGCTAAGCTTCCTTCTGCTAAAGAGACGGCACAAATCATCATCGAGAATGTTTTCAGAATTCATGGCCTTCCGTCAGACGTCGTTTCGGACAGAGGTCCGCAATTCACGTCTCAATTTTGGAGGGAGTTTTGCCGTTTGATTGGGGCTTCCGTCAGTCTCTCTTCCGGCTTTCACCCCCAGTCTAACGGTCAAGCAGAACGGGCCAATCAGACTATTGGTCGCATCTTACGCAGTCTTTCTTTTCGTAACCCTGCGTCTTGGTCAGAACAGCTCCCCTGGGCAGAATACGCCCACAACTCGCTTCCTTCGTCTGCGACCGGGCTATCTCCTTTTCAGAGTAGCCTCGGGTACCAGCCTCCGCTGTTCTCATCTCAGTTCGCCGAGTCCAGCGTCCCCTCCGCTCAGGCTTTTGTCCAACGTTGCGAGCGCACCTGGAAGAGGGTCAGGTCTGCACTTTGCCGTTATAGGACGCAGACTGTGAGGGCTGCTAATAAGCGTAGAACTAAGAGTCCTAGATATTGTCGCGGTCAGAGAGTTTGGCTCTCCACTCAGAACCTTCCCCTTAAGACGGCTTCTCGCAAGTTGACCCCGCGGTTCATTTGTCCGTTCCGTATTTCTCGGGTCATTAATCCTGTCGCAGTTCGACTTCTTCTTCCGCGATACCTTCGTCGCGTCCACCCGGTCTTCCATGTCTCCTGCATCAAGCCCGTCCTTCGCGCCCCCGCTCGTCTTCCCCCCCCCCCCCCCATCCTTGTCGAGGGCGCACCCATCTACAGGGTCCGTAGAATTTTGGACATGCGTCCTCGGGGCCGTGGTCACCAGTACCTCGTAGATTGGGAGGGGTACGGTCCTGAGGAGAGGAGTTGGGTTCCCTCTCGGGACGTGCTGGACCGTGCGCTGATCGAGGATTTCCTCCGTTGCCGCCAGGTTTCCTCCTCGAGTGCGCCAGGAGGCGCTCGGTGAGTGGGGGGGTACTGTCATGTACTGTCATGTTGTGTCTTGTCTCTGTCCTTTCCCTTCACCCTGTCTCCCTCTGCTGGTCGTTGTTAGGTTACCTTTTCTCCCCCGCTTTCCCCCAGCTGTTCCTTGTCTCCTCTAACTACCCATTCACCCCGTTTCCCACCTGTTCCCTTTTTTCCCTCTGATTAGGTCCCTATATCTCTCTCTGTTTCTGTTCCTGTCCTTGTCGGATTCTTGTTTGTTGTGTTTCATGCCTGAGCCAGACTATCGTCATGTTTGCTGTAACCTTGTCCTGTCCTGTCGGAATCTGCCGGTCTATCTGAGCCTACCTATGTTTGGTTATTAAAGAAGCTCTGTTTAAGTTAGTTCGCTTTTGGGTCCTCATTCACTCACCATAACAGCAAAGTTCAAGGGGGCCGAATACTTTCGCAAGGCACTGTATATACTGTATATACTATATACACTTTTTACACTATACACACTATATATACTGGACATACCACATACACTATATATACTATATAAACTATATACACTATATACACACCATATACACTATATTTACTAAACACTATACACACTATACATATTATATACACAATTCACTATATAACCTGTACATACTATATACAGTATTTACACTATATACACTACATATACTGTACATACCACATACACTATATATACTATATAAACAATATAGACTATGTACACTATACACACCATATGCACACCAAATACACAATACACAACATACTATATACACTATATTCACCATATATACTATATACACTATTTACACTATGTACACTATACACAGTATACAGTATACACACTATACATACACTATATACACTATACACACTATATATACGATATAGTATGAACACTATATATACTATACACTACACTCTTTGTACACTATTTATACTATACATTATACTCTTTATACACTATATATACAACAGAACACATCTCTCTCTAGACTATATATACTATACATTATATACTATATACACTATATACACACTATTTACACTTTATACACAATATGTACTGTATACACTTTACATTTTACACGCTATACATACACTATGTACACAATATATACAAAACACTATAAACACTATACATGCTATACACTATATACACTATATATACAATACAGTATTCACACTATATACACTATTTATATTATAAGCTATATACACTCTATTTACTATACACTATATACACTATATATATTATACACTATATACAGTATACACTTCATACACAATACAGTATTCACACTATATACACTATATATACTACAAAATAAATACACTATGTTTACCATGCACTATATACACTAGATATACTATACACTATATACACTGTATATGCTATACACTATACACAGTTTATACACAATTGTTTTGTATTTTTTATCTCTTATTCTTATCCATATGTTTTATGTATATAGTATGTACAGTATATATAGTATATAGAGTGTGTATAGTGTATATAGTGTTCATAGTGTGTATAGTGTACATAGTGTATATAGTTTATATATTGTATATAGTCTATATTGCATGTACAGTATATATACTGTACAAAGGGTTTTTGTGTACGTGGTGTATATTGTGTATATAGTTTAGATAGTGTATATAGTGTATATGATGTATATAGTTTATATAGTGTTTATAGTGTGTATAGTGTATATGGTGTCTATAGTGTGTATAGTGTATACAGAGTATATAGTGTGTATGGTGTCTATAGTTTGTATACAGTTGAAGTCGGAAGTTTACATACACTTAGGTTGGAGTTATTAAAAATAGTTTTTTAACCACTCCAGAAATGTCTTGTTTAACAAACTGTAGTTTTGGCAAGTCTGTTAGGACATCTACTTTTTGCATGACACAAGTTTTTCCCCCAAAAATGTTCACTTATAATTGCCTGTATCACAATTCCAGTGGGTCAGAAGTTTACATACACTAAGTTGACTGTGCCTTTAAACAGCTTATAGAATTCCAGAAAAATGTCATGGTTTTGGAAGCTTCTGATAGGCTAATTGAGTCAATTGGAGGTGTACCTGTGGCTGTATTTCAAGGCCTACCTTCAAACTCAGTACCTCTTTGACATCATGGGAAAATCAAAAGAAATCAGCCAAGACCTCAGAAAAATAATTATAGACCTCCACAAGTCTGGTTAATTCTTGTGAACAATTTCCAAACGCCTGAAAGTACCACGTTCATGTGTACAAACAATAGTACGCAAGTATAAACACCATGGGACCACGCAGCCGTCATACCGCTCAGGAAGGAGACGCATTCTGCCTTTTAGAAATGAATGTACTTTGGTGCAAAAAGTGCAAATCAATCCCAGAACAGCAGCAAAGGACCTTGTGAAGATGCTGGAGGAAATAGGTACAAAAGTAGCTATATGCACAGTAAAACGAGTCCTATATCGACATAACCTGAAAGGCTGCTCAGCAAGGAAGAAGCCACTGCTCCAAACCCACTGTAAAAAAGCCAGTCTACGGTTTGCAACTGCACATGGTGACAAAGATCATACTTTTTGGAGAAATGTCCTCTGGTCTGATGAAACAGAAATAGAACTGTTTGACCATAATGACCATCGTTATGTTTGGAGGAAAAAGGGGGAGGCTTGCAAACCGAAGAATACCATCCCAACCGTGAAGCACGGGGGTGGCAGCATCATGTTATGGGGGTGCTTTGCTGCAGGAGGGCCTGGTGCACTTCACAAAATAGACGACATCACGAGGAGGGAAAATTATGTGGATATATTGAAGCAACATCTCAAGACATCAAATCAAAGTTTATTTGTCATGTGCGCCGAATACAACAGGTGTTAAACCTTACAGTGAAATGCTTACTTACAAGCTCTAACCAATGGTGTGAAAAAAATGTATGTGTGTGTGTGTGTGTGTGTAGGTAAGTAAAGAAATAAAACAACAGTAAAAATACATTTGAAAAAAGAGTAGCAAGGCTATATACAGACACCGGTTAGTCAGGCTTAATTTAGGGCCTTCCTCTGACACCGCCTGGTGTAGAGGTCCTGGATGGCAGGCAGCTTTGCCCCAGTGATGTACTGGGCCGTACGTACTACTTTCTGAAGTGCCTTGCTGTCGGAGGCCGAGCAATTATCGTACCAGGCAGTGATGAAACCGGTCAGGATGCTCTCGATGTTGCAGCAGTAGAACCTTTTGAGGATCTCAGGACCCATGCCAAATCTTTTTAGTTTCCTGAGGGGGAATAGACTTTGTCGTGCCCTCTTCACGACTGTCTTGGTGTGTTTGGACCCATCTATTTTGTTGTTGATGTGGACACCAAGGAATTTGAAGCTCTCAACCTGCTCCATTACAGCCCCGTCGATGAGAATTGGGACGTGCTCGGTGCTCCTTTTCCTGTAGTCCACAATCATCTCCTTAGTCTTGGTTACGTTGAGGGATAGGTTGTTATTCTGGCACCACCCGGCCAGGTCTCTGACCTCCTCCCTATAGGCTGTCTCGTCATTGTCAGGAAGTTAAAGCTTGGTCGCAAATGGGTCTTCCAAATGGACAACAACCCCAAGCATACTTCCAAAGTTGTGTCAAAATAGCTTAACCTTTCTGCCCCAGGTGTTCCGCTAGCAACCCATCTCGACAACATCCGGTGAAATTGCAGGGCGCCAAATTCAAAACACAGCAATAGTCATAGTAAACATTCATAAAATATACAAGTGTAATACATCGGATTAAAGATGATATTTTTGTTAATCCAGCCGCTTGTCAGATTTCAAAAAGGCTTTACGGCGAAAGCATACCATGCGATTATCTGAGGACAGCGCCCCGCATACAAAAGCATGAAAAACATTTTCCAACCAAACAAATGCGTCACGAAAGTCAGAAATAGCGATAAAATAAATTGCTTACCTTTGAATATCTTCATCTTTTTGCAATACCAAAGGTCCCAGTTACACAATGAATGGTCGCTTTGTTCGATAAAGTCCTTCTTTATAGCCCAAAAATGTCAGTTTATTTGGAGTGTTTGATTCAGAAATACACCGGTTCCAACTCACCCAACATGATTACAACGGATCTAATAAGTTACCTGTAAACTTGGTCTAAACATCTCAAACAACGTTTCTAATCCAACCTCAGGTACCTAAAATGTAAATAATCGATCAAATTTAAGACGGAATAAACTGTTTCCAATACCGGAGAAAGACAATGAGGAGAGCTCTCATTCACGCACACCAAAAGACTAGAGTCCACCTGAGTGACACTTACAAAGACTACTTCATAAAAAGAAAATATTGAACAATTTCTAAAGACTTGTGACATCTAGTGGAAGCCATAGGAACTGCGATCTGGGTCCTAATAATTCAGCTTCCCCATAGCAATGCATT
Organism: Oncorhynchus mykiss; assembly: GCF_057628025.1. NCBI lineage: Eukaryota > Metazoa > Chordata > Actinopteri > Salmoniformes > Salmonidae > Oncorhynchus > Oncorhynchus mykiss. The sequence goes on along the minus strand of NC_143043.1, from coordinate 53,224,138 downwards.
GTAAAATCCAATGACCTCAAAATATTTTTTACTGGATGGATTGTCTTCGTGGTTTCGCCTGCCAAATCAGTTCTGTTATACTCACAGACATTATTTTAACAGTTTTTGAAACTGTAGAGTGTTTTCTATCCAATACTACCATGCATATGCATATCCTAGCTTCTGGGCCTGAGTAGCAGGTAGTTTATTTTGGCAACATTAGTCATCCAAACTTCTGAATCCTGCCCCCTAGCCTTAAGAAGTTTTAAGAACAACAAAGTAAAGGTATTGGAGTGACCATCACAAAGCCCTGACCTCAATCCCATAGAAAATGTGTGGGAAGAACTGAAAAAGCGTGTTCGAGCAAGGAGGCCTGCAATCCTGACTCAGTTACACCAGCTCTGTCAGGAGGAATGGGCCAACATTCACCCAACTTATTGTGGGAACCTTGTGGATGGCTACACAAAATGTTTAAACCAAGTTAAACAATTTAAAGGCAACGCTACCGAATACTAATTGAGTGTATGTAAACTTCTGACCCACTGGGAATGTGATGAAAGAAATAAAAGCTGAAATAAATAATTCTCTCTACTATTATTCTGGCATTTCACATTCTTAAAATAAAGTGGTGATCCTATCTGACCCAAGGCAGGCCATTTTTACTAGGATTAAATGTCAGGAATTGTGGAAAAACTGAGTTTAAATGTATTTGGCTAAGGTGTATGTAAACTTCCGACTTCAACTGTATGTTTATATAGTGTTTATAGTGTATATAGTGTGTATAGTGTGTATAGTATATATAGTGTGTATAGTATATATAGTGTGTATAGTGTGTATATTATATATAGTGTGTATAGTGTGTATAGTATATATAGTGTGTATAGTATATATAGTGTGTATAGTATATATAGTGTGTTGTGTATTTAGTGTATATAGTGTGTATAGTGTGTGTAGTATATATAGTGTGTATAGTATATATAGTGTGCATAGTATATATAGTGTGTATAGAGCATATTTTAACACAAATATAGGCCAAACCCTCTCCTTGTGTTGTGTCGTTGGTCCACAACTGTCACACACATAACTATGCTGTCCATTCAGCACCACCACAGGTACCAAAGTTGTAGGCTAAAAGTCATTCAGCACCATGGACAGCGCTATACCGACTGCGTTCCCACAGAATATGTTACAGTACGAAGGTATGATGCAGTGACACTAACCTCGGCCTTTGTCTGTATCTAGCCTATTGTTTTGGTCTGGTAGTGTTTCCGTACTAATTTTACAGTACTTCCTCACAAAGTGTAAAAAAAATAAGCCGAGACATTAGTCCAAAAGCTAGACTTTAAATTGTATTTGGTGAGCTGAGCAAAGCAATGTCGCCACCAAGTGCATAAAGGGAAAACTACAGTAGTAAATACTGGGTTGAGCAGTGGGCTCCGTGAGCTTGTCGCTTTAAGGGGTAACCCTTCTGCATTGGTTATTATTATCATCTGACGGACATAACGGTAGGCCACCTTACGCATAGCTGGAAACTGGAAAACCATTCGCTGGGTCTGTTCGCCACACACAGACACCCGTTCCGAAACGTTACCGTTACAAAGGCCTACTATCACGAGTGGTGACTACTTTTTCCGTCGACGTTGATGTCGCTACTTCCTCGGTAGAGAGTCGTTATTTTTCTTTTATTGAATCGAGAGCTTATCGGAAGACAAGATGGCAGAGATGGGGATGGGGAAGGGGGTTACTGCGGGGAAACTTGCCAGTAACGTGCAGAAAAAATTAACACGGGCCCAAGAGAAGGTAAGATATTGAATAACGTAAATGCGTTATATTCCGTTATATCTTGTTCCATCCAAATGACATCACCGGAGAGGACTCAATGACGCATCATCATGACCGTCAACCTTTAAAAACCTAGTAGGCCTGCGGTCGTCAGGATATGTCCTTAATTCATCCGTTATTTCATTACACGCATACCTTTTAACAGTATACCTATCGGCCGCAAACATGTAGATATGTATGTAGAAATTGAGCAAAATAAGTAATTGTATAGCTAAACCAATTTTATGTTCTGCAAATTAAATGAATTCACTAATCTGGCCTGCTATAGTGCAGTGACTATTCAATAACAATATTGTCGATTACATTCCATGCAGCGCCCGTAACCTAAAAGCATTCCGTTTCCGGTTAGATTTGATATACAGTAGTTAATTTAAAATGTAATAAAAAGCCTAATTTAGCTGTAATTCAAATGGTATATGACCTGATGGTATTAGTGGCCTTGTATCCCTATTGGACAACAGAGGGAGGGAATGACTAGATGGGAGGTGGGGGATGGACAACAGAGGTAGGGAATGACTAGATGGGAGGTGGGGGATGGACAACATGTACTGTTCCTTCAGAAACTATTCACGCTCCTTTTTTCTCACACGTTTTCTAAAAACATTTTGTTGTGTTACAAAGTGGCATTCAAATGGATTTAATTGTCTTTTTTTTTTTTTTTTTTGTCAACGATCTATCCAAAATACTCTGTAATGTCAAAGTTGAAGAAATATGTTTAAGAGGTATTAGAATACAGTATATGCAAGTTATTTGAAAAAAAAAACCGTTTTTTTTACATTTTTTATTTGATGGCTGCCAAATATGTCATGAAGAACCAAAAAACTACAACAGTTAGTTGAATTAGTCTATATATAAGATCATTAGCACATGGTTGGGAGGGCTCTTTGATATGAACCTAGCCTATAGGTAGATTTAAATACAGGAGAAACACTGTTGAGCTTAAAAATGACACAACAAAAATATATGTTAATAGTGAGTGACCTAAGGTAACACAGTAACAATTGACATCCAGTTTTTATGTGTTGTAACATTGTGATTATATTACAAATCAACATTGTTGTCACATAAGACTTAGAAAAGTGCTTTATAATTGCATAGAAAGGGAGTTACTACATACATTGGGTGGATTATATATACCTAAGCTATTTAAACGGGAACAAACATTTCAATTACGGGTGCCAAAAAAATCGAACTAACTGATTGTATTAGTTTTAGAAAATGTTATGTTATTATCTTTGTGTAGCATAAGGTTAATCAATAAATGTAATAAATGTACATTCACAAACATTGATATTGAAAAAATAAAAAAATAAACCGGCAATAGAGCATGCTGGGAAATATGATAATGTTAGGCATGGTTTTGATGGAAAGTAATGTGTATGAGTTTCAGGCCCATATATTGGGGTAAAACTAGGCCGTCAGAATAATGCCTTATGAAATACGTATGTTATTGTGCAAAAGAAACTAAACGTTTTTTTTACATATTCACTTAGTATCTGACTAGCTGGTCTGAAGGACCAAAAACAGATGAATGCAACAACCATGTCACTAACAAGTACAGTCATGGGGAGTAACTACAATTTTTACTAAAAAGGAAAGGCACACAGGGAAATATTTGAATAAGGCTTTACACTAAGCAGTTTGTTAGTAGAACACTGTTCCAGTGTCTATATGTGTCCACAGACTCAACACTTTCAGTGTTGATAAAAATAAATAAAAAATGGATAATTTGCTGTGTTAGCATACAACTTGCTGTTTGTAATGTTTGCGAATGACTTTGAAGTATTCTGCAATATTTTCAGGTACCATTAAAATCTATTGCAGCTTTCAACCTTTTCAGTGGCATGTTGAAAGAGCCATACAGGAGTTGAGCATCACAACTTATTTATACTTCTCTGTACAAAATATCATTAGTTAATTTGTTTTACTTGATTATGTACACCTGAGGCAATGCACTTTCAGGAGAATGGACATTTATTTACCTAACGTTCGGCAGGGTAGCCTAGTGGTTGGAGCGTTGGACTAGTAACCCGGAAGGTTGCAAGTTCAAATCCCCGAGCTGACAAGGTACAAATCTGTCGTTCTGCCCCTGAACAGGCAGTTAACCCACTGTTCCTAGGCCGTCATTGAAAATAAGAATTTGTTCTTAACTGACTTGCCTAGTTAAATAAAGGTAAAATAAAATAAATAGAAATGTATTGAGTAGATCCAATATGACTGTCAGATGGCATGGAAGATTGTGTGTGTTCTATTCATTATATTTATATCTTCAACATTCAGTTCAAGATACAGTTCTGCCATTATTTGAAGGCAGCCAATCTAATAATATTCAAATATTTATAAAAAGTTTTTGCTTTCTGAGATCTGTACTAGAGGTCGACCGATTATGATATTTCAACGACGATACCGATACCGATTATTGGAGGACCAAAAAAGACGATACCGATTAATCGTCCGATTTAAAAAAAAAATGTATTTGTAATAATGACAATTACAACAATACTGAATGAACACTTATTTTAACTTAATATAATACATCAATAAAATAAATTTAGCCTCAAGTAAATAATGAAACATGTTCAATTTGGTTTAAATAATGCAAAAACAAAGTGTTGGAGAAGAAAGTAAAAGTGCCAAATGTGCTATGTAAGAAAGCTAACGTTTCAGTTCCTTGCTCAGAACATGAGAACATATGAAAGCTGGTGGTTCCTTTTAACATGAGTCTTCAATATTCCCAGGTAAGAAGTTTTAGGTTGTAGTTATTATAGAAATTATAGGACTATTTCCCTCTATACCATTTGTATTTCATTAACCTTTGACTATTGGATGTTCTTATAGGCCCTTTAGTATTGCCAGTGTAACAGTATAGCTTCCGTCCCTCTCCTCGCCCCTACCTGGGCTCGAACCAGGAACACATCGACAACAGCCACCCTCGAAGCAGCGTTACCCATGCACAGCAAGGGGAACAACTACTAGAAGGCTCAGAGGGAGTGACGTTTGAAACGCTATTAGCGCGCGCTAACTAGCTAGCCATTTCACTTCGGTTACACCAGCCTCATCTCGGGAGTTGATAGGCTTGAAGTCATAAACAGCACAATGCTTGACGCACAACGAAGAGCTGCTGGTAAAACGCACAAAAGTGCTGTTTGAATGAATGTTTACGCCCCTGCTTCTGCCTACCACCGCTCAGTCAGCTACTTGTATGCTTGTATGCTCAGTCAGATTATATGCAACGCAGGACACGCTAGATAATATCTAGTAAAATCATCAACCATGTGTAGTTAACTAGTGATTATGATTGATTGTTTTTCATAAGATAAGTTTAATGCTAGCTAGCAACTTACCTTGGCTTACTGCATTCGCGTAACAGGCAGTCTCCTTGTGGAGTGCAATGAGAGAGAGGCAGGTCGTTATTGCGTTGGACTAGTTAACTGTGAGGTTGCAAGATTGGATCCCCTGAGCTGACAAGATGAAAATCTGTCGTTCTGCCCCTGAACAAGGCAGTTAACCCACCGTTCCTAGGACGTCATTGAAAATAAGAATGTGTTCTTAACTGACTTGCCTAGTTAAATAAAGATTAAATAAAGGTATACATTTATTTATTTGTAATTTTTTTATCGGCATATTGGCGCCCAAAAATACCGATTTCCGATTGTTATGAAAACTTGAAATCGGCCCTAATTAATCGGCCATTCCGATTAATCGGTCGACCTCTAATCTGTACTCAAATAGTTGTAGTCAACTCCAAAGTAGCTATTTGTTTCCCCGGAAAAAATGTTGTTCCTTTCAACAAAGCATAGTTATCTATTACACTGTAAATTATCTACTCTGAGACTGTCTTTGTGATCTGGGGTTTGAACTGAATCATCTGGGGTCTGAACTGAATCATCTGGGGCCTGAACTAAATCATCTGCTGTCTGAACTGAATCATCTGAGGTCTGAACTGAATCATCTGAGGTCTGAACTGAATCATCTGAGGTCTGAACTGAATCATCTGAGGTCTGAATTGAATCATCTGGGTTCTGAACTGAATCATCTGAGGTCTGAACTGAATCATCTGGGGTCTGAACTAATAATGTGCCAATGTTTTTTGATTGTATCTTGCATGGCACATATCCCAGAGGAGAATATTCCACAAAACATTGTATCCTCGGGTCAGTCTTTTTGCGTACTGAGGATTTCAAGCTATCCAATTGGCTAGTGTCCATGATGCGTTCCCCAGCTGATTGTAGGCACTCCTCGGAATAATCTCTATCCCGAAATCTGTTCATCAAAACTGTACTTTGTTGGAAGAAAGCAGCTACAGATTCGACAGACACATTAAACTGACTGATCGGGAGGCTTTTCTTTAGAGGAATGGGGTGGAAACTATCACTTCTTAGAAGCGTCTTTCGATCTGTGGGCTTCCCGTATAGATCGGTGACGAGCGTGTCCTTTTCTTTGGTGATCTGAATGCCAAGGAAGCTGACGCTGAAGTAATCAAAGTCCACGGTGAAACGAAAATGACCATTCCACTTTTTAAAGATTTCCACTGAACATCAGGTTAATGCCAATGTATCATCTATGTAACGTCGATATAGTTTGATCTTGGATAGAAAGGTATTTTTCTCAGGGTTGAGAATGCGATCATGTTTGTAAGAGTTCCATGTAAAGATTGGCATAATTTGGGGGCCATCGTTCTCCCCATAACAGTTCCTTTAATTAGAAGGAAAAAGTCACTTCAACTCATAAAACAGTTATTTTTGAGTACCAGCTCTTTTATTTTACCTTTATTTAACTAGGCAAGTCAGTTAAGAACAAATTCTTATTTTCAATGACGGCCCAGGAACAGCCTGTTCAGGGGCAGAATGACAGATTTGTACCTTGTCAGCTCCGGGGACTTCCGGTTACTAGTCCAACACTCTAACCACTAGGCTACCCTGCTGCCCCCCTCTGCTAGGTGTCTGATACATGAGCTAGGCCAAGTCTGTAGGGCGTACCTGTATATCTCCTGTATAAATGAGACAAGGATTGTTTTACATATATACCTCTATACCTCTCTTGTATAAATGAGACAAGGATTGTTTTACATATGTACCTCTCCTGTATAAATGGCCAGGATAAAGATGAATGTTAAAGGTATGTCTTTGTTCAATGTATTTTTTTCCCCAGGTAATGCAGAAGTTGGGTAAAGCAGATGAGACCAGAGATGTTGCATTTGAGGAAGGAGTGATCAACTTCAACAAACAATATGTAAGAGTCAACAAACAATATTAGTCTTTTAATTAAAAATGATCTGCCTCCTCCAACAAAAGCCATGATCTGTGTACAATGACATGTTTTATGTTCCCTTCTCAGACAGAGGGATCCAAACTGCAAAAAGACCTTAGAGCCTACCTGGCTGCAGTACAAAGTAAGATTATAATTTAATCTAGACTCTAAGACCTTAGAGCCTATCTGGCTGCAGTACAAAGTAAGATTATAATTTAATCTAGACTCTAACACGCTGACTACTCCGGGCACGTACGTGCACCCGCGTGCGCCATCGAGCGCATAGTTGATTTTGTCCATCCCACATCAGACACGATCAAAACACGCAGGTTGAAATATCAAAATGGACTCTGAACCAACTGTATTCATTTGGGGACAGGTCAAAAAACACACATGAAACATTCATGGACATTTAGCGAGGTCCTTTTTTACTGGACCCATTTGGAGTCACACAAAACCATGTGTTCTTTACTCTGACAATTAAACCCACAGATAAAAGTTAGTTTCTAGTAATCACTTCTTCTTCTTCTATGGATTTGAATTGGCGGTTGTCAACCGATTTTAAAGTGCATTAGCACCACCAACTGGACTGGAGTGTGAACCTCCAGTTCATCTCTAAATCACCCACGTGGATATAGGCTCCTGAAAAAACCAATGAGGAGATGGGAGAGGCGGGACTTGCGGAGCGTCAAGCGTCAAAAATAGAGCCAAGTTCTATTTTAACGCCTAGCTACGCAGACGCTCGTTGACGCGCGCGAGCAGTTTGGATGAAATGACTGAATAGCATGTATGTGTAAATATTTTGCAAGGCTCGTGCAACGCAACGCAGGCGGTGTGGAAGCATGTTAGGGCTGGATTTCCAGACATAGATTAAGCTTAGTCCTGGACAAAAAACAAATTCTCAATGGAGATTGCAACAGTTAGATGCCAGGTGTTGATGTTCAATACAGAAACATGATTCAATAAGACACTCTGCCCTCATGCTATCTGCCCATAAGTCATTATTTTGGTCTGTACAATCCTCTCCACTGATGCCTGTCTGTCTGTCATGTCTGTCATGTCTGTCTGTCTGTCTGTCTGTCTGTCTGTCTGTCTGTCTGTCTGTCTGTCTGTCTGTCTGTTTCTCTGTTTCTCTGTCTGTCTGTCTGTCCGTCTGTCCGTCTGTCTGTCCGTCTGTCTGTCTGTTTCTCTGTCTGTCTGTCTATCCGTTTCTCTGTCTGTCTGTCTGTCTATCCGTCTGTCTGTCTGTCCTACTGTCCGTCTGTCCATCCGTCTGTCTGTCTGCCTGTCTCTCTGTCTGTCTACAGCGATGCACGAATCCTCCAAGAACCTTCAGGAGTGTCTGTCTGACATGTACGAGCCGGAGTGGTACGGCAAAGATGACTTGGACTCCATCGTTGAGGTCAGAGGGCATCTTTAGTTATCACAACTAAAGTCACATTAATTTAATTCACTGACCCATCCTTCTATCCTTTCTCTCTCTTCTTCAGCCCCTGCAGTCTCTCAGCCCTCAGTCACTCCCTCTCGCTCCCTGACTATGCTCTCTCTCCAACACTCTCTTCCTCCCCCACACACACTAGGGTTGAATATTTTCCCGGTATTTTACAAATGTTCCATCCCGAGAATAAATCACTTTCCTACTAGATAACCGAGTATTTCCCGCTAAAATCGGAAGTGTCATTCAAAAGCATTCAAAAGCATTCTAAAGGATTCTAAAGCATTCTAAAGCATTCTAAAGGATTCTAAAGGATTCTAAAGCATTCAAAACCACTCTAAAGCATATAAATATGTCTGCATTTGATCAGAGCTTTGATCAGCGTGAACATTCTAATGAGCCCAAGCAAAAAAAAAAAAAAAAAGTTTTTGTCATTGTGCTGTTATCCAATAAATATATGATATAGACTACTGCACATTATGCACGACAGAAAAACATAATGTAGCTACGCTCTCATGGGTAAATCAGTAGGCTAATCTTTTTAAGGGTGAACTGTATTACTGTACTGTATTATATTATACCGTGTTATATGGACTGGAATTACACACGTAATTCAAACCGTGATGAAGCAGGGAGAGAACATGTGATTAGGTTGCAGCACATGCATCCTACACAGTTACAAGTATAGGCTAGCAAATGTAATAACAGTTTTGAAATCTGTTGCATATCTTTCATAATACAGTGCCTTGCGAAAGTATTCGGCCCCCTTGAACTTTGCGACCTTTTGCCACATTTCAGGCTTCAAACATAAAGATATAAAACTGTATTTTTTTGTGAAGAATCAACAACAAGTGGGACACAGTCATGAAGTGGAACGACATTTATTGGATATTTCAAACTTTTTTAACAAATCAAAAACTGAAAAATTGGGCGTGCAAAATTATTCAGCCCCCTTAAGTTAATACTTTGTAGCGCCACCTTTTGCTGGGATTACAGCTGTAAGAAGCTTGGGGTATGTCTCTATCAGTTTTGCACATCGAGAGACTGAAATTTTTTCCCATTCCTCCTTGCAAAACAGCTCGAGCTCAGTGAGGTTGGATGGAGAGCATTTGTGAACAGCAGTTTTCAGTTCTTTCCACAGATTCTCGATTGGATTCAGGTCTGGACTTTGACTTGGCCATTCTAACACCTGGATATGTTTATTTTTCAACCATTCCATTGTAGATTTTGCTTTATGTTTTGGATCATTGTCTTGTTGGAAGACAAATCTCCGTCCCAGTCTCAGGTCTTTTGCAGACTCCATCAGGTTTTCTTCCAGAATGGTCCTGTATTTGGCTCCATCCATCTTCCCATCAATTTTCACCATCTTCCCTGTCCCTGCTGAAGAAAAGCAGGCCCAAACCATGATGCTGCCACCACCATGTTTGACAGTGGGGATGGTGTGTTCAGCTGTGTTGCTTTTACGCCAAACATAACGTTTTGCATTGTTGCCAAAAAGTTCAATTTTGGTTTCATCTGACCAGAGCACCTTCTTCCACATGTTTGGTGTGTCTCCCAGGTGGCTTGTGGCAAACTTTAAACAACACTTTTTATGGATATCTCTAAGAAATGGCTTTCTTCTTGCCACTCTTCCATAAAGGCCAGATTTGTGCAATATACGACTGATTGTTGTCCTATGGACAGAGTCTCCCACCTCAGCTGTAGATCTCTGCAGTTCATCCAGAGTGATCATGGGCCTCTTGGCTGCATCTCTGATCAGTCTTCTCCTTGTATGAGCTGAAAGTTTAGAGGGACGGCCAGGTCTTGGTAGATTTGCAGTGGTCTGATACTCCTTCCATTTCAATATTATCGCTTGCACAGTGCTCCTTGGGATGTTTAAAGCTTGGGAAATCTTTTTGTATCCAAATCCGGCTTTAAACTTCTTCACAACAGTATCTCGGACCTGTTTCAGTTGTTGATTTGTTAAAAAAGTTTGAAATATCCAATAAATGTCGTTCCACTTCATGATTGTGTCCCACTTGTTGTTGATTCTTCACAAAAAAATACAGTTTTATATCTTTATGTTTGAAGCCTGAAATGTGGCAAAAGGTCGCAAAGTTCAAGGGGGCCGAATACTTTCGCAAGGCACTGTATCTACCCTAATGTCAGTAGCCTACCTCCTCTTTCTCTCTCTATTGCTTCATTCATTCCTTCCTCGCTTTCACAAGTTAAATTAAATGAGTGTTATTGTCCTTATCTTTAACGTTCTGATGACATGCTTGAATAACATAGGACACGAATTAGATGCAGAAGGCTTTCACTTCTCTTCAAGAAGATTGAATGGTTATGGGTCTGAATTAATAACTGCTATAGTCTACCACCATCTGAATGGTTATGGGTCTGAATGGTTATGGGTCTGAATTAATAACTGCTATAGTCTACCACCATCTGAATGGTTATGGGTCTGAATTAATAACTGCTATAGTCTACCACCATCTGAATGGTTATGGGTCTGAATGGTTATGGGTCTGAATTAATAACTGCTATAGTCTACCACCATCTGAATGGTTATGGGTCTGAATGGTTATGGGTCTGAATTAATAACTGCTATAGCCTACCACCATCTGAATGGTTATGGGTCTGAATTAATAACTGCTATAGTCTACCACCATCTGAATGGTTATGGGTCTGAATGGTTATGGGTCTGAATTAATAACTGCTATAGTCTACCACCATCTGAATGGTTATGGGTCTGAATTAATAACTGCTAGTCTACCACCATCTGGATGGTTATGGGTCTGAATTAATAACTGCTATAGTCTACCACCATCTGAATGGTTATGGGTCTGAATTAATAACTGCTATAGTCTACCACCATCTGAATGGTTATGGGTCTGAATTAATAACTGCTATAGTCTACCACCATCTGAATGGTTATGGGTCTGAATTAATAACTGCTATAGTCTACCACCATCTGAATGGTTATGGGTCTGAATGGTTATGGGTCTGAATTAATAACTGCTATAGTCTACCACCATCTGAATGGTTATGGGTCTGAATGGTTATGGGTCTGAATTAATAACTGCTATAGTCTACCACCATCTGAATGGTTATTGGTCTGAATGGTTATGGGTCTGAATTAATAACTGCTATAGTCTACCACCATCTGAATGGTTATGGGTCTGAATTAATAACTGCTATAGTCTACCACCATCTGGATGGTAATGGGTCTGAATTAATAACTGCTATAGTCTACCACAATCTGAATGGTTATGGGTCTGAATTAATAACTGCTATAGTCTACCACCATCTGAATGGTTATTGGTCTGAATGGTTATGGGTCTGAATGGTTATGGGTCTGAATTAATAACTGCTATAGTCTACCACCATCTGAATGGTAATGGGTCTGAATTAATAACTGCTATAGTCTACCACCATCTGAATGGTAATGGGTCTGAATTAATAACTGCTATAGCCTACCACCATCTGAATGGTTATGGGTCTGAATGGTTATGGGTCTGAATTAATAACTGCTATAGTCTACCACCATCTGAATGGTTATGGGTCTGAATTAATAACTGCTATAGTCTACCACCATCTGGATGGTTATGGGTCTGAATTAATAACTGCTATAGTCTACCACCATCTGAATGGTTATGGGTCTGAATTAATAACTGCTATAGTCTACCACCATCTGAATGGTTATTGGTCTGAATGGTTATGGGTCTGAATGGTTATGGGTCTGAATTAATAACTGCTATAGCCTACCACCATCTGAATGGTTATCTGTCTGAATGGTTATGGGTCTGAATTAATAACTGCTATAGTCTACCACCATCTGAATGGTAATGGGTCTGAATTAATAACTGCTATAGTCTACCACCATCTGAATGGTTATGGGTCTGAATGGTTATGGGTCTGAATTAATAACTGCTATAGTCTACCACCATCTGAATGGTTATGGGCCTGAATTAATAACTGCTATAGTCTACCACCATCTGAATGGTTATGGGTCTGAATTAATAACTGCTATAGTCTACCACCATCTGAATGGTTATGGGTCTGAATTAATAACTGCTATAGTCTACCACCATCTGAATGGTTATTGGTCTGAATGGTTATGGGTCTGAATGGTTATGGGTCTGAATTAATAACTGCTATAGTCTACCACCATCTGAATGGTTATGGGTCTGAATTAATAACTACTATAGTCTACCACCATCTGAATGGTAATGGGTCTGAATGGTTATTAGTCTGAATTAATAACTGCTATAGTCTACCACCATCTGAATGGTTATTGGACTGAATGGTTATGGGTCTGAATGGTTATGGGTCTGAATTAATAACTGCTATAGTCTACCACCATCTGAATGGTAATGGGTCTGAATTAATAACTGCTATAGTCTACCACCATCTGAATGGTAATGTTTCTGAATGGTTATGGGTCTGAATTAATAACTGCTATAGTCTACCACCATCTGAATGGTTATGGGTCTGAATGGTTATGGGTCTGAATTAATAACTGCTATAGTCTACCACCATCTGAATGGTTATGGGCCTGAATTAATAACTGCTATAGTCTACCACCATCTGAATGGTTATCTGTCTGAATGGTTATGGGTCTGAATTAATAACTGCTATAGTCTACCACCATCTGAATGGTTATGGGTCTGAATTAATAACTGCTATAGTCTACCACCATCTGAATGGTAATGGGTCTGAATTAATAACTGCTATAGTCTACCACCATCTGAATGGTTATGGGTCTGAATGGTTATGGGTCTGAATTAATAACTGCTATAGTCTACCACCATCTGAATGGTTATGGGCCTGAATTAATAACTGCTATAGTCTACCACCATCTGAATGGTTATGGGTCTGAATTAATAACTGCTATAGTCTACCACCATCTGAATGGTTATTGGTCTGAATGGTTATGGGTCTGAATGGTTATGGGTCTGAATTAATAACTGCTATAGTCTACCACCATCTGAATGGTTATGGGTCTGAATTAATAACTACTATAGTCTACCACCATCTGAATGGTAATGGGTCTGAATGGTTATTAGTCTGAATTAATAACTGCTATAGTCTACCACCATCTGAATGGTTATTGGACTGAATGGTTATGGGTCTGAATGGTTATGGGTCTGAATTAATAACTGCTATAGTCTACCACCATCTGAATGGTAATGGGTCTGAATTAATAACTGCTATAGTCTACCACCATCTGAATGGTAATGGGTCTGAATGGTTATGGGTCTGAATTAATAACTGCTATAGTCTACCACCATCTGAATGGTTATGGGCCTGAATTAATAACTGCTATAGTCTACCACCATCTGAATGGTTATGGGCCTGAATTAATAACTGCTATAGTCTACCACCATCTGAATGGTTATGGGTCTGAATTAATAACTGCTATAGTCTACCACCATCTGAATGGTAATGGGTCTGAATGGTTATTAGTCTGAATTAATAACTGCTATAGTCTACCACCATCTGAATGGTGATGGGTCTGAATTGATAACTGCTATATCCTACCACTATCGAGCATTTCGTTCTTCTTTCTAACTACCCGTGAGTTCTATTTGCTGCTGTATTTAACACTCAGCAAACATCCAGCAAGCTTCTTCTAATAGTCTATTGGAATAGGAAATGCAACAACAACAAAAAAAGGTCCATTAAGCTTTTTCTATCCTAGCTTTTTCTGCAAAGATTCTAAGAGCTAAGGAGCGTTTTTTTAAAGGAGCGTTTTTCTCTCTCTCTCTCTCTCTCTCTCTCTCTGTCTTTCTCTCTCTCTCTCTCTCTCTCTCTCTGTCTTTCTCTCTCTCTCTCTCTCTCTCTGTCTTTCTCTCTCTCTCTCTCTCTCTCTGTCTTTCTCTCTCTCTCTCTCTCTCTCTCTCTGTCTTTCTCTCTCTCTCTCTCTCTCTCTCTCTCTCTCTCTCTCTGTCTTTCTCTCTCTCTCTCTCTCTCTCTCTCTCTCTCTCTCTCTCTCTCTGTCTTTCTCTCTCTCTCTCTCTCTCTCTCTGTCTTTCTCTCTCTCTCTCTCTCTCTCTCCCTCTGTCTTTCTCTCTCTCTCTCTCTCTCTCTCTCTCTGTCTTTCGCTCTCTCTCTCTCTCTCTCTCTCTCTCTCTCTCTCTCTCTCTGTCTTTCTCTCTCTCTCTCTCTCTCTCTCTCTCTGTCTTTCTCTCTCTCTCTCTCTCTCTCTCTCTCTCCCTCTGTCTTTCTCTCTCTCTCTATCTCTCTCTCTCTCTCTCTGTCTTTCTCTCTCTCTCTCTCTCTCTCTCTTTATCTCCGCTTTCTTTTGACAGAAGTAGGAGCTGTACATATGTGTTGAGTAGGAAAGTTTGGCATCAGACCATAACTTTCATAGCATGCTTCTGGTTCTGGTCTATCTTACCAAAATATTACTATTTTAGCTGCATTAAAGCTCATTCTGGGATTCGAAAAAAAGACCAAAACTGCAGCCCTGCTAATTGAAATTACCATTGAACAGCTTCCCATATCCCAAACTGCAGCCCTGCTAATTGAAATTACCGTTGAACATCTTCCCATATCCCAAACTGCAGCTTTACGTCCTTGGCTCTCCCTCTCCTCTGTGACATCATATGTTTCCCTCCTTCCTGTTCATATCCATTGTGTTCTTCTCAGTAACTACCTATACTTTTGCTATGCTTTCTATCATCTGTGCTCGTTCATTCATTCATGCTTTATTTGTCCTTCATTTTGTCCCTTCCCTGTTCTCCACATCCTTCTCTCTCCAGTGTAAATAAAGGCTTAGAGAAGAAACAACTTTGAGGTAAATAAATAATTTGTGTTTTACTCACTCAGTGGAAGTGATAGTACTAGGAATTTCTATTAGGTCGTAGCTTCAGGGTTATTTAAGGAGCTGAATGGTCGATACACATTTGAGGTAGGCTGCCATTCAGCTGTACTACTTTGAGGTAGGCTGCCATTCAGTAATTTAACGTCGACTTCCTTGTTTCGGGTTGCAGGACACTGATGTTCTGTGGACCGACTTCCATCAGAAGCTGGTGGATAATGCTTTGATATCTATGGACACGTATCTTGGACAGTTCCCTGATATTAAGGTATGATCATATCTTAGACAGTTCCCTGATCTTTAAGGTAGTTTCCTCATCGTCGTGCTCCCTTCCCGAGGACTAGCTTTGGTTCGTATAGAGTACAGCTGCCTTCATCAAACTGCTTTCATCACTTGTGTGTGATGAGGCGTGCTCGTCTTCTTCTTCTTCAGTCTCGTATTGCAAAGCGTGACAGGAAGCTTGTGGACTACGACAGCGCCAGACACAACCACTCTTCTACCAATAAGGGGAAGAAAGGAAAGGACGGGGGCATCAAGATCACCAAGGTAACAGGACCTCTCCCAGCACTGAATATGTAGCCCTTTTAATCCTGCGTAATTCTGCAATTAATATCAATCTGTTGTCTCTGTATGCCTGTAATTTACACTGAACTAAATACGTGTAAATCTGTTGAAAATACTCTCTCTCTCTCTCATTTCTCTTTCACTTTCGTTCTCTCTCTCTCTGTCTCTGACTCTCTCTCTCTCTGTCCTTTTCTCTCTCTCTCTCTCATTTCTCTTTCGCTTTCGTTCTCTCTCTCTCTCTGTCTCTCTCTCTGTCCCTCTCACTCTGTCTCTCTCACTTTCTCTGTCCCTCTCTCTCTTTCTCTCTCTCTCTCTCTCTCTAATTTCTCCTTCTCTTTCGCTCTCTCTCTTTCTCTCTCTCTCTCTCTCTAATTTCTCCTTCTCCTTCTCTTTCGCTCTCTCTCTCTCTGTCTCTCTCTCTCTCTCTCTGTCTCTCTCTCTCTCTTTCTCCCTCTCTCTCTCTCTTCATCTTTTCATCTTTTCCCACCTCTAGCCAGCATCTCTGTTGGAAAGGGCCACACCAGTTTGGGCTCAGGGCATCCTGTCAGCCCACAACATTGCTCAGAGTAACCTCTCCAGGAACCAGGTGGGTCCACCACCTCTCTCAGCCACCCTGTTGTCTACTGCTGTCATTGGGACCCAACACTCTATTTTAGTCTGTAGACTGCCTACAATAGCTTTAGACCTTTAGAAAGAGCCCTCATTTTACACCGTTTCTTTCCCAGACACAAAACCTTTGTCTTCAGACAAGGGAGTTATGGTTTGCTATGTATGACCGACCCGGCTCAAATCAGTCTTATGTAGCAAAAATTTTTATTGTGTTTTTGGATGAAAGTCGAGACTCAGAGCTACAAAATGGTATGTTATACACTACAGTTGAGGAACAATGGGAAAGTAATTCTGCTTTGAATGCTGATTTTTTTTTTTTTGAAAATGTCCCTTAAATAGTTTGTACCTACCGGAGAGCTATTCTATGTCTATACTCATTCAGCATTGTTCACACCCTCTTAAGCTTTAGCCCCACCCATTCAGCATTGTTCACACCCTCTTAAGCTTTAGCCCCACCCTTCTCTTTAAGGATTGATCCGAGCGTTCTGTCCTAACAACATCAGTCAAGCACCCAAGTTAACAGAGTTAGCACCCAAGTTAATTAACAGAGTTAGCACCCAAGTTAATTAACAGAGTTAGCACCCAAGTTAATTAACAGAGTTAGCACCCAAGTTAATTAACAGAGTTAGCACCCAAGTTAATTAACAGAGTTAGCACCCAAGTTAATTAACAGAGTTAGCACCCAAGTTAATTAACAGAGTTAGCACCTAAGTTAATTAACAGAGTTAGCATCCAAGTTAACAGAGTTAGCACCCATGTTAACAGAGTTAGCACCCAAGTTAACAGAGTTAGCATCCAAGTTAACAGAGTTAGCACCCAAGTTAACAGAGTTAGCATCCAAGTTAACAGAGTTAGCACCCAAGTTAACAGAGTTAGCATCCAAGTTAACAGAGTTAGCACCCAAGTTAACAGAGTGTTGGTGACTGCAACTGTGCTGTCAGATCGTCTGTTTGTAAATTCAGAGTGTTTTGCGTTCAGAGCGCACACTGGACGCTCCGGCCAATGAGTAGGGTTGATACGAATGTTCTGACCTCACAACGGCAGTCAAGCACCCAAGCTAACTGGCTAACATTGGCTAACTTGCTAGCTACTTTCAGACACATAATGAGAGACTCTACTCTGACCACTTTACTTGCCCGTGCCGCGCTAAGCTGTTTTCATGTTATCCAGAGTGTTGGTGACTGTAACGGTGCTGCTGGCAACAATTTAATTACGCTTTTTTGCCAATGTTTACTGACACCGGCCATATTCAACATGTGTTGAGTGTTCGTAAATTCATCAGTTATTCTGCGCTCTGGCACACTCAGACAAGAGTGCTCTGTTATTCGGAGTAGATGGCCAGGCTGAATTGATGAACGCACCCGAAATGGTAACTTGCATAGTGGAGTATTTTGTTAAGACATGTAGCTAGATAGCTAAACAATGAACCATAATCACAACTCAAACAGTAGTTGGCAAGTAGTTAGCCTGTAGTTGACCAGTACTTGGTCAGTATTTAGCCAGTAGTTGGCCAGTAGTTGGCCAGTAGTTGGCTAGGAGTTTAATAGTTGTTGACTAGGAGTTGGCCAGTAGTTGGCTAGTAGTTGTCCAATAGCAGATGGCCAGTAGTAGTTGGCTAGTAGTTGGCTAGTAGTTGCCAGTAGCAGTTGGCCAGTATTAGTTGGCTAGTAGTTGTCCAGTAGCAGTTGGCCAGTAGTAGTTGGCTTGTAGTTGGCCAGTAGTAGTTGGCCAGTAGTTGGCTGGTAGTTGGTTAGTAGTTGGCCAGTAGTTGGCATTAGTTGGTTAGTAGTTGACCAGTAGTTGGCCGGTAGTTGGTTAGGAGTTTAATAGTAGTTGGCTAGTTGGCGAGTAGTTGGCCACTAGTTGGCCAGTAGTTGGCAAGTAGTTGTCCAGTAGTAGTTGGCAAGTAGTTGGCTTGTAGTTGGCCAGTAGTAGTTGGCCAGTAGTTGGGTAGTAGTTAGCTAGTTGTAGTTGGGCAGTAGTTGGCCAGTAGTTGCCCAGTATTATTTGGCCAGTAGTTGGCTAGTTGTTGGCCAGTAGTAGTTGGCTTGTAGTTGACCAGTAGTAGTTGGCAAGTAGTTGGCTAGTAGTTGGCCAGTAGTAGTTGGCCAGTAGTTGGGTAGTAGTTGGCCAGTAGTTGGCTTAGTTGGTTA
Source organism: Oncorhynchus mykiss (assembly GCF_057628025.1). Classification (NCBI taxonomy): domain Eukaryota; kingdom Metazoa; phylum Chordata; class Actinopteri; order Salmoniformes; family Salmonidae; genus Oncorhynchus; species Oncorhynchus mykiss. Next base: position 53,205,501 of record NC_143043.1, on the reverse strand, counting down.
GTAGTTGGCCAGTCGTTGGCTGGCAGTGGGTTAGTAGTTGGCCAGTAGTTGGCCATTAGATGGCTTGTAGTTCACCAGTACTTGGCCAGTGTTTAGCCAGTAGATGGCTAGTAGGTGGCTAGTAGTTGACTAGTAGGTGGCTAGTAGGTGGATAGTAGTTGGTTAGTAGGTGGATAGTAGGTGGATAGTAGTTGGTTAGTAGGTGGATAGTAGGTGGATAGTAGTTGGTTAGTAGGTGGATAGTAGGTGGATAGTAGTTGGTTAGTAGGTGGATAGTAGTTGGCTAGTAGTTGGTTAGTAGGTGGATAGTAGGTGGATAGTAGTTGGTTAGTAGGTGGATAGTAGTTGGCTAGTAGTTGGATAGTAGGTGGCTAGTAGGTGGATAGTAGTTGGCTAGTAGGTGGCTAGTAGGTGGATAGTAGTTGGTTAGTAGGTGGATAGTAGGTGGATAGTAGTTGGTTAGTAGGTGGATAGTAGTTGGCTAGTAGTTGGATAGTAGGTGGCTAGTAGGTGGATAGTAGTTGGCTAGTAGTTGGATAGTAGGTGGTTAGTAGGTGGCTAGTAGTTGGCTAGTAGGTGGATAGTAGGTGGATAATAGTTGGTTAGTAGGTGGCTACTAGGTGACTAGTAGTTGGATAGTTTGGTGGATAGTAGTTGGTTAGTAGGTGGTTAGTAGGTGGCTAGTAGGTGGCTAGTAGTTAGATGGTTTACTGGTTAACTGCATTTTACAGTATATTGGAATGGTAAGTGTAAAATAAGGACCATATGTGCCTTGTGACAGATATTGTGTTTGTTGGTGTGTGTGTGTGTGTGTGTGTGTGTGTGTGTGTGTGTGTGTGTGTGTGTGTGTGTGTGTGTGTGTGTGTGTGTGTGTGTGTCTGTGTGTGTGCGTGTGCGCGTGTGTGTGTCAGGCGGAGGACGAGTTGGAGAGAGCTCAGAAGGTGTTCGAGGAGATTAATGAAGATCTGCAGGAGGAACTGCCCTCACTATGGAACAGGTACATCTCACTATGGAACAGGTACATCTCACTATGGAACAGGTCATCTCACTATGGAACAGGTACATCTCACTATGGAACAGGTACATCTCACTATGGAACAGGTACATCTCACTATGGAACAGGTACATCTCACTATGGAACAGGTAGATCTCACTATGGAACAGGTACATCTCATTATGGAACAGGTACATCTCACTATGGAACAGGTACATCTCACTATGGAACAGGTACATCTGGAATGGAACAGGTACATCTCACTATGGAACAGGTACATCTCACTATGGAACAGGTACATCTCATTATGGAACAGGTTCATCTCACTATGGAACAGGTACATCTCACTATGGAACAGGTACATCTCACTATGGAACAGGTACATCTCACTATGGAACAGGTACATCTCACTATGGAACAGGTAGATCTCACTATGGAACAGGTACATCTCACTATGGAACAGGTAGATCTCACTATGGAACAGGTACATCTCATTATTGAACAGGTACATCTCACTATGGAACAGGTACATCTCACTATGGAACAGGTACATCTCACTATGGAACAGGTACATCTGGAATGGAACAGGTACATCTCACTATGGAACAGGTACATCTCACTATGGAACAGGTACATCTCACTATGGAACAGGTACATCTCACTATGGAACAGGTACATCTCACTATGGAACAGGTACATCTGGAATGGAACAGGTACATCTCACTATGGAACAGGTAGATCTCACTATGGAACAGGTACATCTCACTATGGAACAGGTACATCTCACTATGGAACAGGTACATCTCACTATGGAACAGGTACATCTCACTATGGAACAGGTACATCTCACTATGGAACAGGTACATCTCACTATGGAACAGGTAGATCTCACTATGGAACAGGTTCATCTCACTATGGAACAGGTACATCTCACTGTGGAACAGGTTCATCTCACTATGGAAGAGGTACATCTCACTATGGAACAGGTACATCTCACTATGGAACAGGTACATCTCACTATGGAACAGGTACATCTCACTATGTAACAGGTACATCTCACTATGGAACAGGTACATCTGGAATGGAACAGGTACATCTCACTATGGAACAGGTACATCTCACTATGGAACAGGTACATCTCACTATGGAACAGGTACATCTCACTATGGAACAGGTACATCTCACTGTGGAACAGGTTCATCTCACTATGGAAGAGGTACATCTCACTATGGAACAGGTACATCTCACTATGGAACAGGTACATCTGGAATGGAACAGGTACATCTCACTATGGAACAGGTACATCTCACTATGGAACAGGTACATCTCACTATGGAACAGGTACATCTCACTATGGAACAGGTTCATCTCACTATGGAACAGGTACATCTCACTGTGGAACAGGTTCATCTCACTATGGAACAGGTACATCTCACTATGGAACAGGTACATCTCACTATGGAACAGGTACATCTGGAATGGAACAGGTACATCTCACTATGGAACAGGTACATCTCACTATGGAACAGGTACATCTCACTATGGAACAGGTACATCTCACTATGGAACAGGTACATCTCACTATGGAACAGGTTCATCTCACTATGGAACAGGTACATCTCACTATGGAACAGGTACATCTCACTATGGAACAGGTACATCTCACTATTGAACAGGTACATCTGGAATGGAACAGGTACATCTCACTATGGAACAGGTACATCTCACTATGGAATATGGAACAGGTAGATCTCACTATGGAACAGGTACATCTCACTATGGAACAGGTACATCTCACTATTGAACAGGTACATCTGGAATGGAACAGGTACATCTCACTATGGAACAGGTACATCTCACTATGGAACAGGTACATCTCACTATGGAACAGGTACATCTCACTATGGAACAGGTACATCTCACTATGGAACAGGTTCATCTCACTATGGAACAGGTACATCTCACTATGGAACAGGTACATCTCACTATGGAACAGGTACATCTCACTATGGAATAAAAAGTGAAATTATGTTTTTGTTGCATTCCAAAAGGTGCATGATA
>NC_143043.1:53109946-53199946 GCF_057628025.1 Oncorhynchus mykiss | reverse complement strand
GGTTCTGTTAATTTGAGGGTTCTGTTAATTTGAGGGTTCTGTTAGTTAGAGCGTTCTGTTAATTTGAGGGTTCTGTTAGTTAGAGTGTTCTGTTAATTTGAGGGTTCTGTTAATTTGAGGGTTCTGTTAGTTAGAGCGTTCTGTTAATTTGAGGGTTCTGTTAGTTAGAGTGTTCTGTTAGTTAGAGCGTTCTGTTAATTTGAGGGTTCTGTTAGTTAGAGCGTTCTGTTCATTTGAGCATTCTGTTCATTTGAGCATTCTGTTAAAGTTTCTGGCAATGGTTTTATCTGAGGAAGGAAACATATCTACTCCCAAATATTTCAAATTGGGAAAAAAACGAGTTTCCATAAGTAGAGACGGAGTCCTCCATCGGCGTCTTGAGAGGCAGGTGGTTTGATGTGCTTTGATTAATTTTAGAAATACAAATCAAATCATATCTAAATGTATATGTCACATTATCAGAATACAACAGGTGTAGAACCGTGAAATGCTTACCTACACAGTAAATGTATCTGAGTAAATTTTACTCAAATTGAAGCCAATTATACTCTACAAAAGATAACATTTATTCCCAGTCTAAATAGAGTAAAAATTACTCTTGTTGCAGAGTTCAATTTTCAGAGTGATCTCTACTCTATTCAGTGTTTATATTTAACTCTACAAACTATAATTTACTCAATTTACACACATGGAAATAACTATACTGCCTATTCACGTAATATAGAATCTAATATTATCTGTGTACAAGCCCTTAACCAACAATGCAGTTCTAGAAATAGAGTTAAGAAAATATTGACTAAATAAACTAAAGTAAAAAAAATCAAGTCAATCAAAAATGCACACAATAAATGTACATATCGAAACGAGGCTATATAGAGGATGTTACTGTACCGAGTCAATGTGCAGGGGTACAGGTTACTCAAAGTAATTTGTGAAGTGACTAAGTAACATTGAGATGAAACTGAATTTATGTATGGTCTTCAATGCGTTTGGGAGTGATTGAGATACATTGTCTAGATATAGTAAAATGTCCTCTGTATATAATGAGATCACTAGATCACTAGATTTGAGGTAAATCTGTGTTATTTCCTTTGATTGACAAATTGCCTGGTGCCAGGGGTTGCATGGATAATAAGAACAGCAAAGGAGAATTTGGATCGCCTTGTCTGCTGCTTTTATTGCTTATGAATGGAGCAGAGCAGATATTGCCTGTTATGACCAAGGCTGAGGGATTGGCATATTGTAAGGACCGACGCCGGAGTAGAGAAGCAGGTGCGGGGAGTCATGCATATTCTTGGTACCATTTGAAAGGAAACACTTTGACGTTTGTGGAAATGTGAATTGAATATAACACATTAGATCTGGTTGAAGAAAATACAAAGAAAAAACCAACCAGGTCTTTTTCTACCACCATCTTTGAAATGCAAGAGAAAGGTCCCAGTTATAGCCATCACTCTGCTTGTAATTCCGCTAGTGTCCACAAGATGGCAGCCGTGTATGTGCAAAGTTTCAGATGGAAAAAAATAAAAATAATGAGTGAACAACAACACTTTTAGTGTGAAGTCCCCAGGTACATTTGGGCAAATCGTGAAGAAGACATTCACATTCATATTCCATTGTTCAGCAAGAACATCATCAAATCTGTATACTTGGACTTTGATTTAGCTTTCCAAGTATTAGTAGCCATATAATAAGTTCAACACTTGCAAAACAACCCGTTTTCATAACTTCATAATTGGTGCTTATTTGACAAAGATACAGTTGTTCAAGTGATGGCTGCCCGCGCCATGAAGGCGTCGCTCTCTGACCAAATATGGTGTCCTATAGGATATACTACACTCCTAATGAAATAATTAAGTCTTGTTACCTTCTAGGATCTCTGAGGAATAGATACCAACGTGATTTGACTCGTTCAAACAACGTTTAGGGTGAGATTTTCACAGATTCCTTTCTTTGCAAATTGAATGAGTGGAAATACAAAAAACTATCGTGCGTGCTATATGGTCCTTTTTAGGATATGAAAATGTATTTTGTCTAACAAAACAACACTTCATGTTATCTCTGGGACCCTTTGGATGATAAATCAGAGCAAGATTTCAGAATGTAAGAGGTGAATTTATCAAACCTATCGCGGTGATAAAAGTGTTTTGTTGTTAGGAGCTCTCCTCAAACAATAGCATGGCATTGTTTCGCAGTAATAGCTACGGTAAATTGGACAGTGCAGTTACATTAACAAGAATTTAAGCTTTCAGCCGATATAAGACCCTTAAATGTATCGACATTTGTTGTTTCTCTAAAATCTGCGATTGTGACACAAGGCGCTGCATGATTTACAACTGTCCCGTTGATGGAATGAATTATTTTATGATTTACAGTCAGAGGTGTACAGTTCTTTATCGAAGCAAAAAAAAAATCTTTGATTGATTAATTGGGGTTCAGAAATTTGAAGTTAGTAAGTGTGGTGGTCAGACAAGCTCATTTTATTGATTAAAGAAATAGACCTGCTATTGTTCCTTGTAATACAGTGATTGATTAATTGGGGTTCTGATAGTAATTCCCCCTGTTTCAGATACAATAGTTAATATATCAGCTAATTGATCATTACAGCTAATTGATCATTACTGCGTAGCTTGTTGGCCAGTAAACAACTGGGACGATTTCCATGGAGGCAATGGTTGAGTCTTACTCGATGGATTGGCAAATTCTGCTCTCTGTCTTATCAATAAATTAGGTTCTGTCTTGACTTTGTAAAGAGGAATAGTTAGAGGAGGCAGGTATCCTAGTGGTTAGAGCGTTGGACTAGTTAACCGTAAGGTTGCAAGATTGAATCCCTGAGCTGACAAGGTAAAAACCTGTCGTTCTGCCCCTGAACAAGGCAGTCAACCCACTGTTCCTAGACCAGTTAACCCACTGTTCCTAGACCAGTTAACCCACTGTTCCTAGACCAGTTAACCCACTGTTCCTAGACCAGTTAACCCACTGTTCCTAGACCAGTTAACCCACTGTTCCTAGACCAGTTAACCCACTGTTCCTAGACCAGTTAACCCACTGTTCCTAGACCAGTTAACCCACTGTTCCTAGACCAGTTAACCCACTGTTCCTAGACCAGTTAACCCACTGTTCCCAGACCAGTTAACCCCACTGTTCCTAGACCAGTTAACCCACTGTTCCTAGACCAGTTAACCCACTGTTCCTAGACCAGTTAACCCACTGTTCCTAGACCAGTTAACCCACTGTTCCTAGACCAGTTAACCCCACTGTTCCTAGACCAGTTAACCCACTGTTCCTAGACCAGTTAACACACTGTTCCTAGACCAGTTAACCCACTGTTCCTAGACCAGTTAACCCACTGTTCCTAGACCAGTTAACCCACTACTCCTAGACCAGTTAACCTACTGTTCCTAGACCAGTTAACCCACTGTTCCTAGACCAGTTAACCCCACTGTTCCTAGACCAGTTAACCCACTGTTCCTAGACCAGTTAACCCACTGTTCCTAGACCAGTTAACCCACTGTTCCTAGACCAGTTAACCCACTGTTCCTAGACCAGTTAACCCACTGTTCCTAGACCAGTTAACCCACTGTTCCTAGACCAGTTAACCCACTGTTCCTAGACCAGTTAACCCACTGCTCCTAGACCAGTTAGCCCACTGTTCCTAGACCAGTTAACCCACTGTTCCTAGACCAGTTAACCCACTGTTCCTAGACCAGTTAGCCCACTGTTCCTAGACCAGTTAACCCACTGTTCCTAGACCAGTTAACCCACTGTTCCTAGACCAGTTAACCCACTGTTCCTAGACCAGTTAACCCACTGTTCCTAGACCAGTTAACCCACTGTTCCTAGACCAGTTAACCCACTGTTCCTAGACCAGTTAACCCACTGTTCCTAGACCAGTTAACCCACTGTTCCTAGGCCGTCATTGTAAATAAGATTTTCTTCTTAACTGACTTGCCTAGTTAAATAAAGGTAAAATAAATAAATAAAAACCTTATCTGAAAATAATGTTTGTTGATAAAACCTTTGATAGAATCAGATTTTTTTTATTGATCATTATGAACTTATTTAGTTCTATTTCAAATTGATCACAGAAAGTGGGATTTTGTAGTGGTGAAACGTTGAAATGCCGTCTTGTGGCCCTTTTAGGAGATTCAGAAATTTGAAGTTGGCAGTAGTAAGTGTGGTGGTCAGACAAGCTCATTTTATTGATTCAAGAAATAGTGAACGTGAACGTTCCACACCTTAATGTGATGCTATATGTTGACAATTATTTGAATTTGAATTCTATTAATTCATAGTTATTTTGCAAAAGTAAGCTAACAGAAAGGCACACGTTTCAACGTATGCCATGTGACCCTTGTCTTTACCTGTCTTTCTCTCCGTCACGTTGTGCAGCTGAGACCAGCGATGCCGCCGCGGCCTGAATCCAGCCCCTGTCGGGACATGAAACCAGAAAACATCATTAACCTGTTTGATGCTGCTGCTGCTCCTAACATCAGTGTTACGTCCCCAACACAGGTACAGCCTGTTACTGTTACCTGTTCTCTTTTCCTTGATCACGTCATGCCTGACTCCTTACCCTAACCCTTACTCTACACTAAACCTACCCTAACCCTTACTCTACACTAAACCTACCCTAACCCTTACTCTACACTAAACCTACCCTAACACCTACTCTACCATAAACCTACCCTTACTCTACACTAAACCTACCCTAACCCCTACTCTACCCGAAACCTACCCTTACTCTACACTAAACCTACCCTAACCCTTACTCTACACTAAACCTACCCTAACCCTTACTCTACCCTGAACCTACCCTAACCCCTACTCTACCCTAAACCTACCCTAACCCCTACTCTACCCTAAACCTTACTCTACCCTAAACCTACCCTAACCCCTACTCTAACCTAAACCTACCCTAACCCTTACTCTACCCTAAATCTACCCTAACCCTTACTCTACCCTAAACCTACCCTAACCCCTACTCTACCCTAAACCTACCCTAACCCCTACTCTACCCTAAACCTACCCTAACCCCTACTCTACCCTAAACCTACCCTAACCCTTACTCTACCCTAAACCTACCCTAACCCCTACTCTACCCTAAACCTACCCCAACCCCTACTCTACCCTAACCCCTACTATACCCTAACCTACCCTAACCATTACTCTACCCTAAACCTACCCTAACCCCTACTCTACCCTAAACCTACCCTAACCCCTACTCTACCCTAAACCTACCCTAACCCCTACTCTACCATAAACCTTACTCTACCCTAAACCTACCCTAACCCCTACTCTAACCTAAACCTACCCTAACCCTTACTCTACCCTAAATCTACCCTAACCCTTACTCTACCCTAAACCTACCCTAACCCCTACTCTACCCTAAACCTACCCTAACCCCTACTCTACCCTAAACCTACCCTAACCCCTACTCTACCCTAAACCTACCCTAACCCTTACTCTACCCTAAACCTACCCTAACCCCTACTCTACCCTAAACCTACCCCTACGCTACCCTAAACCTACCCTAACCCCTACTCTACCCTAAACCTACCCTAACCCCTGCTCTACCCTAAACCTACCCTAACCCCTACACTACCCGAAACCTACCCTAACCCTTACTCTACCCTAAATCTACCCTAACCCCTACTCTGCCCTAAACCTACCCTAACCCCTACTCTACCCTAAACCTACCCTAACCCCTACTCTACCCTAAACCTACCCTAACCCCTACTCTACCCTAAACCTACCCTAACCCTTACTCTACCCTAAACCTACCCTAACCCCTACTCTACCCTAAACCTACCCTAACCCCTACTCTACCCTAACCCCTACTATACCCTAACCTACCCTAACCATTACTCTACCCTAAACCTACCCTAACCCCTACTCTACCCTAAACCTACCCTAACCCCTACTCTACCCTAAACCTACCCCTACGCTACCCTAAACCTACCCTAACCCCTACTCTACCCTAAACCTACCCTAACCCCTGCTCTACCCTAAACCTACCCTAACCCCTACACTACCCGAAACCTACCCTAACCCTTACTCTACCCTAAATCTACCCTAACCCCTACTCTGCCCTAAACCTACCCTAACCCCTACTCTACCCTAAACCTACCCTATCCCTTACTCTACCCTAAACCTACCCTATCCCTTACTCTACCCTAAACCTACCCTATCCCTTACTCTACCCTAAACCTACCCTATCCCTTACTCTACCCTAAACCTACCCTATCCCTTACTCTACCCTAAACCTACCCCATCCCTTATCAGAACCCAAGCAAGCTGTTACACACCAACGGAGTTGCAGTTGATATTTTGTTGATACTGTAGGTCTTCTGTTGGCGACTTTCCACCAAGGTTGGGGTCAATTTGGAATTGAAGTCAGTCAATTCAAGGAAGTGATATGAATTTAAAATCCCCCAAAAAACCGAACACGTTTGACATCAATAAATAGCTTCTCGTTTTCAGATTACTGCTAAGTTATTAAAAACAAATTAATATTGGAATTTCAGTCGAGTTTCTGAATTTGACTTGAACCCAACTCTGCTATCCACATAAAGTGTGACTCTTGCTAATCCCTGCCCTCGTTCTCCTGTTAACTGTCTGTATGTATCGTATCCTTCCTTCCCATGTCAGTTTGACAGCCCTGCAGGGGCCAACCTGTTGGACATGGACCTGTCCATCCTGGCTGCACCAAGTCATGGTGGCACAGCCGTGTCCTCAGCCTCTCAGGTGGGTTGGCCCGTTCAGGCAGACAGTCAGGCAGGCAATAAGTCAAGTTGGTATCAGCTCCTATACGTGTTTGATACATGCTTAGACCCTGGCCGAGCTCAGTCTGCCTGGCGAGACATTCATTACCACCGTGTATATTTGAGACTCGTTAGCATTTTCATAATTTCTGTTTGTTTAGACATATGACTTTGAAATGCATGGGTTGAATTAAAGTTTTCTTCTGTTTATTTGTTGTGTTTGAGCATCTCTACCGCTTCTCTCTCTGTCTCTCTCTCTCTCACTGTCTCTCTCTGTCTCTCTCTCTCTCTCTCTCTGTCTCTCTCTCTGTCTCTCTCTCTGTCTCTCTGTCTCTCTCTGTCTCTCTCTCTCTCTCTGTGTCTCTCTCTCTCTCTCCCTTTCTCTCTATCTCTCTTTTTTTCCTGCTAAAGGCGGTATCATGGGACACATGGGAGGTAAGCACAGTCATCATACTCTACATTGGCCATAGATTCCCTCCAACAGGGACTGTCTAGCTGATCCAACAGGGACTGTCTAGCTAATCCAACATGGACTGTCTAGCTGATCCAACAGGGACTGTCTAGCTGATCTAACAGCCATGGGACTGTCTAGCTGATCCAACAGTCATGGGACTGTCTAGCTAATCCAACAGGGACTGTCTAGCTGATCCAACAGGGACTGTCTAGCTGATCTAACAGCCATGGGACTGTCTAGCTGATCCAACAGTCATGGGACTGTCTAGCTAATCCAACAGGGACTGTCTAGCTAATCCAACAGGGACTGTCTAGCTAATCCAACAGGGACTGTCTAGCTGATCCAACAGGGACTGTCTAGCTGATCCAACAGGGACTGCATAGTTGATCCAACAGTCATGGGACAGTCTTGCTGATCGAACAGCCATGGGACTGTCTAGCTGATCCAACAGGGACTGTCTAGCTGATCCAACAGGGACTGTCTAGCTGATCTAACAGCCATGGGACTGTCTAGCTGATCCAACAGTCATGGGACTGTCTAGCTAATTCAACAGCCATGGGACTGTCTAGCTGATCCAACAGTCATGGGACTGTCTAGTTGATCCAACAGGGACTGTCTAGCTGATGCAACAGGGACTGTCTAGCTAATCCAACAGCCATGGAACTGTCTATCTGATCCATCAGGGACTGTCTAGCTGATTCAACAGGGACTGTCTAGCTGATCCAACAGGGACTGTCTAGCTGATCTAACAGCCATGGGACTGTCTAGCTGATCCAACAGTCATGGGACTGTCTAGCTAATCCAACAGGGACTGTCTAGCTGATCCAACAGGGACTGTCTAGCTGATCTAACAGCCATGGGACTGTCTAGCTGATCCAACAGTCATGGGACTGTCTAGCTAATCCAACAGGGACTGTCTAGCTAATCCAACAGGGACTGTCTAGCTAATCCAACAGGGACTGTCTAGCTGATCCAACAGGGACTGTCTAGCTGATCCAACAGGGACTGCATAGTTGATCCAACAGTCATGGGACAGTCTTGCTGATCGAACAGCCATGGGACTGTCTAGCTGATCCAACAGGGACTGTCTAGCTGATCCAACAGGGACTGTCTAGCTGATCTAACAGCCATGGGACTGTCTAGCTGATCCAACAGTCATGGGACTGTCTAGCTAATCCAACAGGGACTGTCTAGCTAATTCAACAGCCATGGGACTGTCTAGCTGATCCAACAGTCATGGGACTGTCTAGTTGATCCAACAGGGACTGTCTAGCTGATCCAACAGGGACTGTCTAGCTAATCCAACAGCCATGGGACTGTCTAGCTGATCCATCAGGGACTGTCTAGCTGATTCAACAGGGACTGTCTAGCTGATCCAACAGGGACTGTCTAGCTGATCTAACAGCCATGGGACTGTCTAGCTGATCCAACAGTCATGGGACTGTCTACCTAATCCAACAGGGACTGTCTAGCTGATCCAACAGGGACTGTCTAGCTGATCTAACAGCCATGGGACTGTCTAGCTGATCCAACAGTCATGGGACTGTCTAGCTAATCCAACAGGGACTGTTTAGCTGATCCAACAGGGACTGTCTAGTTGATCCAACAGGGACTGTCTAGCTGATCCAACAGGGACTGTCTAGCTGATCCAACAGGGACTGTCTAGCTGATCTAACAGCCATGGGACTGTCTAGCTGATCCAAAAGTCATGGGACTGTCTAGCTAATCCAACAGGGACTGTCTAGCTGATCCAACAGGGACTGTCTAGTTGATCCAACAGGGACTGTCTAGCTAATCCAACAGGGACTGTCTAGCTGATCCAACAGGGACTGTCTAGTTGATCCAACAGGGACTGTCTAGCTGATCGAACAGGGACTGTCTAGTTGATCCAACAGGGACTGTCTAGCTGATCCAACAGGGACTGTCTAGCTAATCCAACAGCCATGGGACTGTCTAGATGATCCATCAGGGACTGTCTAGCTGATTCAACAGGGAGTGTCTTGCTGATCCAACAGGGACTGTCTAGCTGATCTAACAGCCATGGGACTGTCTAGCTGATCCAACAGTCATGGGACTGTCTAGCTAATCCAACAGGGACTGTCTAGCTGATCCAACAGAAACTGTCTAGCTGATCTAACAGCCATGGGACTGTCTAGCTGATCCAACAGTCATGGGACTGTCTAGCTAATCAAACAGGGACTGTCTAGCTAATCCAACAGGGACTGTCTAGCTGATCCAACAGGGACTGTCTAGCTGATCCAACAGGGACTGCATAGTTGATCCAACAGTCATGGGACAGTCTTGCTGATCAAACAGCCATGGGACTGTCTAGCTGATACAACAGGGACTGTCTAGCTAATTCAACAGCCATGGGACTGTCTAGCTGATCCAACAGTCATGGGACTGTCTAGCTGATCCAACAGGGACTGTCTAGCTAATCCAACAGCCATGGGACTGTCTAGCTGATCCATCAGGGATTGTCAAGCTGATTCAACAGGGACTGTCTAGCTGATCCAACAGGGACTGTCTAGCTAATCCAACAGGGACTATCTAGCTGATCCAACAGGGACTGTCTAGCTGATCCAACAGTCATGGGACTGTCTAGCTGATCCAACAGGGACTTTCTAGCTGATCCAACATCCATGGGACTGTCTAGCTAATCCAACAGGGACTGTCCAGCTGATTAAACAGCCATGGGACTGTCAAGCTGATCCAACAGGGACTGTCTAGCTCATCCAACAGCCATGGGACTGTCTAGCTGATCCATTAGGGACTGTCTAGCTAATCCATCAGGGACTGTCTAGCTAATCCAACGGCCATGGGACTGTCTAGCTGATCCAACAGGGACTGTCTAGCTCATCCAACAGCCATGGGACTGTCTAGTTGATCCAACAGGTACTGTCTAGCTCATCCAACAGCCATGGGACTGTCTAGCTGATCCATTAGGGACTGTCTAGCTAATCCATCAGGGACTGTCTAGCTAATTCAACAGCCACGGGACTGTCTAGCTAATCCAACAGCCATGGGACTGTCTAGCTGATCCATCAGGGACTGTCTAGCTGATCCAACAGGGACTGTCTAGCTGATCCAACAGTCATGGGACTGTCTAGCTGATCCAACAGGGACTGTCTAGCTGATTCAACAGGGACTGTCTAGCTGATCCAACAGGGACTGTCTAGCTAATCCATCAGGGACTGTCTAGCTAATTCAACAGCCACGGGACTGTCTAGCTAATCCAACAGCCATGGGACTGTCTAGCTGATCCATCAGGGACTGTCTAGCTGATCCAACAGGGACTGTCTAGCTAATCCAACAGGGACTATCTAGCTGATCCAACAGGGACTGTCTAGCTAATCCAACAGTCATGGGACTGTCTAGCTGATCCAACAGGGACTGTCTAGCTGATCCAACAGCCATGGGACTGTTTAGCTAATCCAACAGGGACTGTCTAGCTGATCCAACAGGGACTGTCTAGCTGATCCAACATCCATGGGACTGTCTAGCTAATCCAACAGGGACTGCCCAGTTGATTAAACAGCCATGGGACTGTCTAGCTGATCCAACAGGGACTGTCTAGCTCATCCAACAGCCATGGGACTGTCTAGCTGATCCATTAGGGACTGTCTAGCTAATCCATCAGGGACTGTCTAGCTAATTCAACAGCCACGGGACTGTCTAGCTAATCCAACAGCCATGGGACTGTCTAGCTGATCCATCAGGGACTGTCTAGCTGATCCATCAGAGAATGTCTAGCTAATCCAACAGCCATGGGACTGTCTAGCTGATCCATCAGGGACTGTCTAGCTAATCCAACAGCCATGGGAATGTCTAGCTGAATTTAGGGACTGCATGATACTAACAGAATAACAAAATAGTTATTTCGGGGTTTTCCGGTTTGCTTTCGTGCCCTAACCAAACTGTTATCTCCACATCTCTGTGTTTTTGTTGGGGGAAATAGTAAAGCAGAACATACAGGGAATTGTACCTCTGACCTTCCACAATGTTACCTGGTAGCCTGAGTACCAGTCTGCGCAATCATGCCAACTCCATAACAAGAGCCTTCTTTGATTTGGAAAAGCTAACGATCGAAAACCTAATTGATCTTTCCTAATTGGTTTTTTTCACTTTTTCGCCACATCCCCCACGTTTCAATCATCAATCTTTTTATTTATCAATTAATTAATTAATTTAATTAATTTGAATTAATTTCCTACATTTCTATTATCCCCGATAAATGGCCCATTGCCATGGAAACCTTGCCTGACCCGGTTCTTGGTCACTATGGCTTCCTATGGCCTATTATACCCCATTTCACTGCCCCCACCCCGTACCTTTGCCTCATAACCCTCGCCCCTGCCCCCTACCCCTCACCCCTTCCCTCTGCCCCTACCCCCTTGCCCATGCCCATTGCCATGGAAACTCTGGCTCTAAACCTGGTCTCTATGGCTTCGAATGGGTTCCTCATACCAATGGACATGCCCCATTTTGCCCATTTAATTGCCCCACCCCAACCCCTCGCCCACCTAGCCTGAGGAAACTCCTGCTCCACCAGAGGAGCCCCAGGGCTGGGATGATGACGGTACCCTGCCGGTGCGTGCTGCCGGCTGGGATGATGACGGTACCCTGCCGGTGCGTGCTGCCGGCTGGGGGGATGACGGTACTCTGCCGCTGCGTGCTGCTGGCTGTGGGGATGACGGTATAGCTGCCACCACAGCAGGCTGGGATGACGATGGCTCTCTGCCTGTGAGGGTGGATGACTCCTGGGGGGATGATGGTGTTGCTGATGCCACTGCTTCCGCTGTCGTGGCCGAGTCTGAGGCTGCTGGCTGGGATGATGATGAGGAGGGGGTGCCCCAGGTACGATGGAAAGAGTAGGATGCATCTGGAGCTGGGTGGATGCATCGGCTACAACACTGGTCTCGTGGTCTAGCAGGACAGGATGGCGGATACTGTAGTTGTAGACACATGATGGTGGAGCTCTCTGGTTCTCTCTGGTTCTGTCTGGTTCTTCCAAGTAGTAGTAGTAGGCAGTGCAAGGTGTCTTCCTGAAAAAAATAAAGAGATGAAATATAGAAAGAGGGTCTTGTTTCTCCGGATCCCTTCAAAATGAAATGTATCGTAGTCTTTCAGTCCGGAAAACACTGCCTGGCTGTAACAGGGGATACTTTATAGACTGGGGGTGCATTTCTAGTGACATCATGATGTGCTGTATGTGTAACAGTTCTTCTTCTCTCCGTCTCTAACAGGCTGACACACTTACGACTCCTGCAGCCCCTACAGCTGCAGCCCCTACACCTGCAGCCGTAGCACCAGAAGAGGTAAGTGGCACCTTGGTTGGTTGATTGGTTGGTTGCTTGGTTGGTTTGTTGGTTGATTGGTTGGGTGGTTGGTTGATTGGTTGGTTGGTTGGTTGGTTGGTTGATTGGTTGGTTGACTTATTTTTGTGACTTCTTTTATCACAGACCCCTGTTGTGGCAGCAGCAGCAACCAATGGGGATTCAGAGGCGGTAGAAATGCCCCCAGGATTCCTCTTCAAAGTGAGTGGGGATGATGATGATATGTGAATAAATTCTACGTTGTGTAATATGTATCTATTATTTCCAAGTAGGAAATCATTTGAAACTGAATTGTACTATTTTCTTCATCGTGTTCAGGTGACCACCATGCATGACTATGCCGCTAATGACTCGGATGAGCTGGAGATGAAGGCTGGAGACATTGTGCTAGTTGTGGCCTTCGACAATCCAGAAGAACAGGTCAGTGTTCTTAGTCATAGCCTGATGGTACATTCTGTTTGTGCTTTATCAAATGCCTGTCTTTGTTTGTACACGATTCTTCCAACAATAGAAGAATGAACTACATTTAATAGCCTTTTTTTTTGCCAGAATGGGCTCATAGGACCGTTTCTGTAGTGTGAGGCAGCTTTGATGTACAAAATACGTGTCTATCTCATGTCCTTAGCTACATTACAAAACGGTGTGCTTTGGGTTCCTCTTAATCCACATGATGTGTTTGTTTCAGGACGAGGGCTGGCTGATGGGGATGAAGCAGGAAGACTGGATCCAGAATAAACAGAGCTCACTCAAAGGGGTGTTCCCCGAGAACTTCACCTCCAGGCTGTGAGAGAGGAGACGCCATATTTATTCTCCTCTGACTTCTCTCTCGTCCACAAGATCCTTTATTCTCTTTCCTCCTTTGCTCTCCTCTCCTCTCCTCTCCTCTCCTTTCCTCTTCTCTTCTCTTCTCTTCTCCTCTCTCTCCACCAGATTATTATTTTGTGTCTCTCTCTGACCCAATTCCCTGTGCCATCCTCCCTTCCCTTTCCTAACCTCTGGGTTTGTGCCAGCGTGATACTGTAGGTATCGGCATGAGAAACAGCACTGCATCGTCAGCTGTCTCTTCTGTATCCATGTCTAGAATGGTGTACATGCTGGTTAGAAGTATTTTTTTGGGGTGGGGGGGGCTACTGAGGCTATAGGGTCAGATTGTGGCATATCAGTTGACTTGCACTTGTTTTAAATCGCCATAAAACAGAAATATGTTTCAGTATACGTACATACTTTCAAGAGGTGTTTTACAAAGGAGTTTATCTAGTGTTCTTTATCATCTTTTTCCAACACAATCAGACAGAAAAGACATTGAAGATGACCCTGAGGGCTTTACAGAGGGCGTAACCTCTCAGAGAAACTCCTCTAGTCGCTGAGGCGTCACACCATAATAGCAGCCCTAAGAGACCTTAGACCTTTTTTTATATGACTCGTTGGCTTTCTCCTCAACCCCTTCACCTACTAAAGTATGTTTGTGTCAAGGTTACCAGGTGTTGTGATGATTCCGGGTTGCCAGGTGTTGTGATGATTCCGGGTTGCCAGGTGTTGTGATGATTCCGGGTAACCAAGGTGTTGTGATGATTCTGGGTTACCAGGTGGTGTGATGATTCCGGGTTGCCAGGTGTTGTGATGAATCCGGGTTGCCAGGTGTTGTGATGATTCCGGGTAACCAAGGTGTTGTGATGATTCCGGGTTACCAGGTGTTGTGATGATACCGGGTTGCCAGGTGTTGTGATGATTCCAGGTTGCCAGGTGTTGTGATGATTCCGGGTAACCAAGGTGTTGTGATGATTCCGGGTTGCCAGGTGTTGTGATGATTCCGGGTTGCCAGGTTTTGTGATGATTCATTCCTGAAGAGACTAACTAACCCTCGCCCTGTTCTATACTGTGTGTAATTGTCACCTGAACTTAACTCTACATTCCTGCATCATTTAACCCTTAAAATATTAAGGAAGCAGACTATCTGTGTAAGGACACTAAATATGGTTGTGTTTTGGTTCCTGAAGGTGTAACAATATAGATCTAAGTCCATGTACACTGAGAGGGATATGCAGTTTATTTTGAGAAATGTGTTATGTTTTTTTTTCTCTTGATGTTAAGTAACTCTGATCCTTCTGTGGTTGGTGAGACTGGTAGTTTTATGGTCCAGATTATTCATCCTTCAGAATAAAAAACGATTCATTTTTTGTATGCAGTCGGAGCAATGATCATGGAGGATAGGGAAACTGTCAACTGGGAAATGTTAATAATATCATAGAGATATTGTTGTATTCTCCGTATGCCCCAGTGCAGTGTGACCTCTGTCATCTAGGTTGCTATTCCAAACTGACATGACCTGCTGAAATGATGCCGTAACTTGGTAGTGTATGTGGGAGTGTTTGTGTACGTGCGTGAGTGCGTGCGTGCGTGAATCTGCGAATGTGTGTGTGTGTGTCCTTTTCACACAGAGAACTTTTGTCCCTCCTTTCGGCTGTACCTCTCAATTTATTTATGCGCTATTGTCATTGCTTTCACTTCCTCCCGTGTGGTGATTGGATAAGACAATTTTACAGGAGCCATTCTGATTTGATTAAGGACTCACGAGAGACCAATTCTACTCAGTCATATTTAAAGACTTTCTGTTTTTTTTTTTTTGCTGCTGGTGTTATTATCATTGTGTATTTATCGTGTACATTTCGTGTATTTTAACAAGCCGTGACAAACATATTAATCATATCTGTGTATGTGAGTAAATGTGTCAAGGAGCATGCCAAATGAATTCCACGTGTCGTGTATTATAGGAGCGATCCTCTTTGTAGGAACTCGTTTAAAAAGGGCAAGAACTTGTTTCCTTCTGATTACTATTGGAGACCGATAGTAATAAACAGATATTTAGAAGCTCAACTTGTCTCTTTATTCTTTAATACTGTGTTTCCGGGTTAATTACTTTCTTGTTCCCTCTCCTTCGTTTTCCCCCTACCGTCACCAACGTTCCCTTTCAATAGTGCATTCTGTGTGTTTTTATGGTTATATGGTGTTTTCTGACAGACTAGCTGGTCAGAGAGACAATTTGGCTGAATATTATTATTTTTTTTTAAATGTTGTATTTAACTAGGCAAGTCAGTTAAGAACAATTCTTATTTACAATGACGGCTTACCAGGGAACAGTTGGGTTAACTGGTCTAGGAACAGTGGGTTAGCTGGTCTAGGAACAGTGGGTTAACTGGTCTAGGAACAGTGGGTTAACTGCCTTATTCAGGGGCAGAACAACAGATGTTTACCTTGTCAGCTCGAGGATTTGAATCAGCAACCTTTTGGTTACTAGTCCAACGCTCTAACCACTAGGCTACCTGCCGCCCCAATTTGGTTTCCAAGGTCATATAATGTTATAGCCTAATAAGGAGGTATAAGTTGATTCAGAAGCCATTATAGTGTAGTGTTAAATCACTCATTGTTTTGGTTAGTGTGTGAAGATCAAAGGGAGACTCAAGTCATAACAAACCTCTAATGGGTCAAAGTTCACCTAGTGCAGAAAGAGGGCAGAGAATGGTGACACGTTTCAGCAGATCCACTAATGTTGTTGTGAAGGGGTTTGCAGGGGATCAGTTGAAGACTGAGAGTGTGAGGTGAGAGATAGTGAAAGAGAGTGCTGTGCCATCACAGCAGCAAGATTTGTGACCTTTTGCCACAAGAAAAGGGCAACCAGTGAAGAACAAACACCATTGTAAATACAACCCATATTTATGCTTATTTATTTTCCCTTGTGTACTTTAACCATTTGTACATTGTTACAACACTGTATATATATATATATATATATATATATATATATATATATATATATATATATATATGACATTTGTAATGTCTTTATTATTTTGAAACTTCTGTATGTGTAATGTTTCCTGTTAATTTTATTGTTTATTTCACTTTTGTATATTATCTACCTCACTTGCTTTGGCAATGTTAACACGTTTCCCATGTCAATAAAGCCCCTTGAATTGAATTGAGAGAGGTGAGAGAGAATGAGAGAGAGAGGTGAGAGATGAGAGGTGAGAGATGAGAGAGAGGTGAGAGATGAGAGAGAGGTGAGAAATGAGAGAGAGGTGAGAGGGGAGAGAGAATGAGAGAGGGGTGAGAGATAAGTGAGAGGTGAGAGATGAGAGAGAAGTGAGAGAGAGTGAGAGGTGAGAGAGAATGAGAGAGAGGTGAGAGATGAAAGAGTGAAGTGAGAGAGGTGAGAGAAAGAAATTCATGTAAAGGGTTGGACTGAAAACCTACAGGACAAGTAGATCTCCAGGAAGAGGGTTGGACTGAAAACCTACAGGACGGTAGATCTCCAGGTAGAGGGTTGGACTGATAACCTACAGGACGGTAGATCTCCAGGAAGAGGGTTGCCCTGAAAACCTACAGGACAGTAGATCTCCAGGAAGAGGGTTGGACTGAAAACCTACAGGACAGTAGATCTCCAGGAAGAGGGTTGGACTGAAAACCTACAGGACAGTAGATCTCCAGGAAGAAGGTTGGACTGAAAACCTACAGGACAAGTCTATCTCTGAAGATCCTTTTCCCTGCTGAAGTCCTCACTGCCCAGATTGGTGAGTTAGTCTCTCGGCTCCATCAATCTGACAACCTACCATGTGCCTCAGGCTAAATTCTCACTCAGGTTGTACAACTCATTTGACGAACAAACAAACTATTTTTATTTAATTTTTTCGCAGACAAACTCATAAGGAATATCCCAACTGTCGAATGCAGTGGTAAACCAGTTGTGCTAGACCTTTTTTTTTACAAACTGAAAGCCGTGGTATATCAGATCGTATTTACCACAGGTATGACAAAACATATAGTTTGACTGCTCCAATTACAGTTTATAATAGCAATAAGGCTCTTCGGGGGTTTGTGATATATGGCCAGGCACTCCACGTTGTGTCGTGCTTCAGAACAGCCCTTAGCCGTGGTATATTGGCCATATATCACACATCCTCGGGTCTTATTGCTTAAGTGTCTCATTGTGGTTAATGGAGCGATTTCCTTTATGTCCTGCAGTGAGTGAACCAGCCTGCAGGGGGCACTGTGGGGAAGTGATCCTACATAGAGCCAACTCAGTCAGTGAGGTACTGTACTCTGGTTCTATAGTGCTGCTGTCCATGGTGCTGAACCCAAAGACCAGACCACCTCCTCTTCTCTAACTCCCCTGTTACCGAACACAACTTTCAGCAGATATGGGTACTGTAGATTCAACTACGTTTCATAACCTTTATCAAGAGGCTTTAGTACAGTGATACAGATGTGCAAAATACACATGTATACACTATATATACAAAAGTACGAGGACACCCATTCAAATTAGTGGATTCGGCTAGTTCAGCCACACCCTTGGCTGACAGGTGTATAAAATCGAGGACATAGCCATGCAATCTCCATAGAAAAACACAGTCTGGCAGTAGAATGGCCTGTACTGAAGAGCTCAGTGAATTTCCATGTGGCACCGTCATAGGATGCCATCTTTCCAACAAGTCAGTTTGTCAAATTTCTGCCCTGCTAGAGCTGCCCCGGTGAACTGTAAGTGCTGTTATTGTGAAGTGGAAACGTCTAGGAGCAACAACGGCTCCGCCGCGAAGTGGTAGGTCACACAAGGTCACAGAACAGGACAGCCAAGTGCTGAAGCACGTAACGTCTGTCCTCGGTTGCAACACTCACTACCGAGTTCCAAACTGCCTCTGAAAGCAACGTGGTATGGAAGGTTGGACTGAAAACCTAGCTGCTAGCTGCTAACTAGCTGCCTATCAAGCTAGCAGTGTTTTCTTGAGGGCTTGAATGCTGCCCGCGATGCGGATTAGCCATTGTGGCTGGTTGTTTCCAACAACAACAACTTCCCTGCAACCTGTGAGGAGTAACAGCGTAACCTACGTTGTTACCATGACAAAGACCAAACCCGTCTGGAACTGTGAGGAGTAACAGCCTAACCTACGTTGTTACCATGACAAACTGTGAGGAGTAACAGCGTAACCTATGTTGTTACCATGACAAAGACCAAACCCGTCTGGAACTGTGAGGAGTAACAGCCTAACCTACGTTGTTACCATGACAAAGACCAAACCCGTCTGGAACTGCGAGGAGTAACAGCGTAACCTACGTTGTTACCATGACAAAGACCAAACCCGTCTGGAACTGTGAGGAGTAACAGCGTAACCTACGTTGTTACCATGACAAAGACCAAACCCGTCTGGAACTGTGAGGAGTAACAGCCTAACCTACGTTGATACCATGACAAAGACCAAACCCGTCTGGAACTGCGAGGAGTAACAGCGTAACCTACGTTGATACCATGACAAACTGTGAGGAGTAACAGCGTAACCTACGTTGTTACCATGACAAAGACCAAACTTGTCTGGAGTACCGTTGAGGACAGTGGTGTCTCTCTATCACAGGTAAAGGATCTTTTAAACAAACAGAGATAGTTCCACAAGCAGTTGTTACAACAACAAGAAAATAACTTCAAGTGTTTTTGTCCAAATACTGTTAGAGACAACTAATAAAAGAATGGACCAGACCAGAGAGGTCCAGAACCTGAAGAACAGTTTGCAGCCTGATGAGTTTAAACAGGAGAATGGCAAGATGACAGCAATCTGTAAATTATTGAGAGAGGACATCAGTTCTATATGTGAATCTGTGATAACAATGACGGATGAATCAGATTATCTCCAGGGACAATCAAGGCGGAAACAAAATGGTTGTGGAAGGAATTGCAGAATTGAGGACAAAGTGAGGGAAATGATCGCAGAGACACTGAAGATGGACCAAAAGAAGCTTGAGTTGGAGTGGAAAACCATTCTCTGGCCAAGGTGACAGGCCCAGGTGACAGGCCCAGGTGACAGGCCCAGGTGACAGGCCCAGGTGACAGGCCCAGGTGACAGGCCCAGGTGACAGGCCCAGGTGACAGGCACAGGTGACAGGCCAAGGCCGATAGGGGTCTAGTTCCTGAGGTTCAAGGATAAAGTAGCTGTTCTGGAAAAAGCCAAGAGCGTGTGCCTTCGGAAAGTATTCAGACTCCTTGACTTTTATCCACATTTTGTTACGTAACAACCTCATTTTGAAATGTATTAAATAGTTGTTTTCTCTCCATCAATCTACACACAATACCCCATAATGACAAAGCAGAAACAGGTTTCTTGAAATGTTTGCAAATGTATTATACATTTAAAACAGAAATATCACATTTACATAAGTATTCAGACCCTTTAATCAGTGCTTTGTTGAAGCACCTTTGGCAGTGATTACAGCCTCGAGTCTTCTTTGGTATGACTGCAGGGTATGACTGTGACAGAGGTTCTGGTCAGGCTGGTTCTGGGTGTGACAGAGGGCCTGGTCCGGCTGGTTCTGACTGTGACAGAGGTTCTGGTCCGGCTGGTTCTGGGTGTGACAGAGAGTCTCGTCCGGCTGGTTCTGACTGTGACAGAGTCTGGTCCGGCTGGTTCTGGGTGTGACAGAGAGTCTGGTCCGGCTGGTTCTGACTGTGACAGAGAGCCTGGTCTGGCTGGTTCTGACTGTGACAGAGAGTCTGGTCCGGCTGGTTCTGACTGTGACAGAGAGTCTGGTCCGGCTGGTTCTGGGTGTAACAGAGAGCCTGTTCTGGCTGGTTCTGACTGTGACAGAGAGTCTGGTCCGGCTGGTTCTGGGTGTGACAGAGAGTCTGGTCCAGCTGGTTCTGACTGTGACAGAGAGTCTGGTCTGGCTGGTTCTGGGTGTAACAGAGAGCCTGGTCTGGCTGGTTCTGACTGTGACAGAGAGTCTGGTCCGGCTGGTTCTGACTGTGACAGAGAGTCTGGTCCGGCTGGTTCTGGGTGTGACAGGACTGAGTGGTTGAGACACTGGGGTTCGCTGGTCATGTCCCCCGCTAGTCCGTCTACTAGATTTTTCTAACTCTGTTCAGACCACTGGGCCATCGCTGCACTGTACGTACAAACAGCATGTCTGTCTGTCTGTCTGTCAGTCCGTCTGTCTGTCAGTCTGTCAGTCCGTCTGTCTGTCAGTCCGTCTGTCTGTCAGTCTGTCAGTCCGTCTGTCTGTCAGTCCGTCTGTCTGTCAGTCTGTCTGTCAGTCCGTCTGTCTGTCAGTCTGTCAGTCCGTCTGTCTGTCCTCTATTTGCCATTTTTGCCTCACTTTTTTGTGTCGTCTCAAACTCCCTGTATTCACGTCTTCCTGCATTCAGTCATATTTTTTATGTTTTATTTATAAATATCCAAACTGTATTAGGATTGATACTTTATTTGTGTGCAAGTGCTGTTGCCATTGTTGAGTGAGTGGACTCTGTGTGCCGTAGTGGAGAGGGGGTTTTCACCTGCACTCTGAACTGCTCTCAGTACTGAAGACCAGCAACACTTCCTTTTCCTGTACGACCAGCAACACTTCCTTTTCCTGTACGACCAGCAACACTTCCTTTTCCTGTACGACCAGCAACACTTCCTTTTCCTGTACGACTAGCAACACTTCCTTTTCCTGTACGACCAGCAACACTTCCTTTTCCTGTACGACCAGCAACACTTCCTTTTCCTGTACGACTAGCAACACTTCCTTTTCCTGTACGACTAGCAACACTTCCTTTTCCTGTACGACCAGCAACACTTCCTTTTCCTGTACGACCAGCAACACTTCCTTTTCCTGTACGACTAGCAACACTTCCTTTTCCTGTACGACCAGCAACACTTCCTTTTCCTGTACGACCAGCAACACTTCCTTTTCCTGTACGACTAGCAACACTTCCTTTTCCTGTACAACCAGCAACACTTCCTTTTCCTGTACGACCAGCAACACTTCCTTTTCCTGTACGACCAGCAACACTTCCTTTTCCTGTACCTTCCCCATCAGACCTCACATCCTTCACTGCCCCGTAGCTCAGCCCCCCCCTCTCCTCTCTGACAGGTCAGTAGTGTTAGCTTAGTCTGCTTAGTCTGTTGTGGTTAAACAAAGATTCTACAGTTAATTAGGCAAATAACTGATGGAAGACATGACACTTCCCAGTTCATTAAGTCTCTGTTTATTTCATCAGTCAAATACATATATATATATATATATATATATATCTTTTTTTTTGGGGGGGGGGGTGTCTATGTTAATGTCATGTGATTCACTTTATGATCTTTCCATATGTACTGTGTGAAACAGAGATGTGGCTCGCCCTACTGTCAGTTCGAGGCATAATACTAGCGGTTAAGAGCATTGAAACCCAATCCAACTAAGTGAAAAATCTGCCGACGTGCCCTTGAGCAAGGCACTAAACTCTTAAGGGCTCCTGTATGCCGCTCTGGATACGTGTATCTGCTAAACGACTCAAAAATGTACATGTGTTTGAGTGCTGATTTTTACACTCTGTATTTAGTGTCTATGTTTTGACTCTTTCCCCTGCTCCTCTCTCTCTCCTCCTAGGCCGAGTCCAGGCAGACAGTGCAACTTGCAGCCATTTTGGGGCTGGCCCTTAGGATTGTTTCCCATTGACTGACGACTCTTTCCCCTGCTCCTCTCTCTCTCCTCCTAGCCTGAGTCCAGGCAGACAGTGCAACTGGCAGCCATTTTGGGGCTGGCCCTTAGGATTGTTTCCCATTGACTGACGACTCTTTCCCCTGCTCCTCTCTCTCCTCCTAGGCCGAGTCCAGGCAGACAGTGCAACTGGCAGCCATTTTGGGGCTGGTCCTTAGGAATGTTTCCCGTCGACTGACGACTCTTTCCCCTGCTCCTCTCTCTCTCCTCCTAGCCTGAGTCCAGGCAGACAGTGCAACTGGCAGCCATTTTGGGGCTGGCCCTTAGGATTGTTTCCCATTGACTGACGACTCTTTCCCCTGCTCCTCTCTCTCCTCCTAGGCCGAGTCCAGGCAGACAGTGCAACTGGCAGCCATTTTGGGGCTGGCCCTTAGGATTGTTTCCCATTGACTGACGACTCTTTCCCCTGCTCCTCTCTCTCCTCCTAGGCCGAGTCCAGGCAGACAGTGCAACTGGCAGCCATTTTGGGGCTGGCCCTTAGGATTGTTTCCCATTGACTGACGACTCTTTCCCCTGCTCCTCTCTCTCCTCCTAGGCCGAGTCCAGGCAGACAGTGCAACTGGCAGCCATTTTGGGGCTGGCCCTTAGGATTGTTTCCCATTGACTGACGACTCTTTCCCCTGCTCCTCTCTCTCCTCCTAGGCCGAGTCCAGGCAGACAGTGCAACTGGCAGCCATTTTGGGGCTGGCCCTTAGGATTGTTTCCCATTGACTGACGACTCTTTCCCCTGCTCCTCTCTCTCCTCCTAGGCTGAGTCCAGGCAGACAGTGCAACTGGCAGCCATTTTGGGGCTGGCCCTTAGGATTGTTTCCCATTGACTGACGACTCTTTCCCCTGCTCCTCTCTCTCTCCTCCTAGCCTGAGTCCAGGCAGACAGTGCAACTGGCAGCCATTTTGGGGCTGGTCCTTAGGAATGTTTCCCGTCGACTGACGACTCTTTCTCAATTTGTCTTTCTTCGATTCCTTACATCCTCCCTCACCTTTATGGAAAATCCAAAATTCCTCCGCTATAACCTTGCCCTCTAATGCGTTTTGAGAAGGAGGCAAGAAGAGAGGGAATGACACATAAAGGAAAGATGAACTGATAAAGGATTCTATACCAGGCGCTGTTCTCGGTGTAACCTACACAATCGCCGTGGAAACGGGTGTGAAGTACTTCCAGTTCACACACATAGTAACATCTTCAACATCGGTTTAGCAGTCTTCATGTCTCTAGAACTGCCTCACTGGTATAGTATGCAGCGCAGATTTATGGATCATCAGTTATTGATCAGATCATTTTGTGCTGTTTAGTCAATTCGACTTTAGACCAGGCTATTCTTTCAGTGAAATTAGCCTGGGAGCCCAGCTGTTTCTGCTTTCTTGCCAACTACCTATGTTATTGTCACGCCAGAAAAATACAAATGACAAGTGATGGATTTGGCAAGATGGCACAAACAGATCTAGGACCAGTCTACAGATATAGGACCTGTCTACAGATCTAGAACCAGTCTACAGATCTAGGACCAGTCTACATATCTAGGACCAGTCTACAGATCTAGAACCAGTCTACAGATCTAGGACCAGTCTACAGATCTAGAACCAGTCTACAGATCTAGAACCAGTCTACAGATCTAGGACCAGTCTACAGATCTAGGACCAGTCTACAGATCTAGGACCAGTCTACAGATCTAGAACCAGTCTACTATGATATTACACAGCCAGGAAAAAAAAGAGCAACGTGGCTAAATGAGTGTCTTGCCCATTTCCTAATTGTGTGTGTGTGTGTGTGTGTGTGTGTGTGTGTATACCTGTGTAGGTATAGTCAGTGTTGAGGTCTTTCTCAACACTGAGCGAGAGAGAGAGAGAGAGAGAGAGAGAGAGAGAGAGAGAGAGAGAGAGAGAGAGAGAGAGAGAGAGAGAGAGGACATCAGTCAACATTGAACCAGGAAGTGGAGTGAAGGTTTATGAGTCCCCTTACTTACTGTTGTACTTGGCTGGGGTTCAGAATGCCCCCCCCCCCCCCCCCCCCCCCTATAGGATCACAGATGTTGGAGATATACTGTATATCTGTTGTAAATAATCTATATAGTATTGATGGCACCTGTAAGGTCAAGTACTGGAGGCATTAGGCATTGCATGGGTATTAGTTGTCTTTTCTATGACAGTGTGATTTGCATTGGTATTTGTGAATTGGCTCATGTTGTTTGTGTTATCGAATTATGATTTCTCAAGAGTCTCATGAAAAAAATACTAATTAGTAAAGAATTGAAAAAAAAAAAAAAAAAAAACATTTCAGTCATTTTAAAAATAGATCTTTAAATAGTTTTTTCACACCATAATAATATACATCTGACATAGTTAAGCACAAAATAACATAATGCCTCAGATTTCATGAAGATAATATTCATGAAGACATAAAGACGAAGACATGAAGATATGAACACATGAAGATATGACTACAGAATAACCTGGACAGATTGATAGATGTTGACAGAATCATATTACACACAGACATGTATCAGACAAGTTGACAATACTTTTACAATAAACCCCCCTGTACAGACCAATACATGTAGTAGGCCAGGTGAAGATGACCTCTGAACCCTTTCATCTGCTACACCAACACCAGACCCTTCTCTCTATCTCCTCATTATCTAACCTGAGTGTGTTTGAGTGTTTACCTCGTGTGTGTGTGTGTGTGTATGGTGTGTGTACACATTCCAGTGTTGAGTGTCAAGGACTTGCGTGGTCCTGAAAACAGGAAGTCATATGATGGGAAAGGCCTAAATAAATAGGCACAGAGGTCTTTACATATGTTGCTCCCTGCAATGTAATGTAGAAGTTTCTCAAAAGTATATTTGGGTGTAAAGCAGATGAACTCTGTGCAGCAATTCTCAGAATTCTCAAAATGTTGTATAATTTTGCTTCCAGAAACTTTAGAAAATGTTTGAAACTCTAAAAAGGTGATAGAAAGCTATTGTCTGTTTCCATTGACTCATATTTCCTTACGTTCACCTTACCGGTCTGCAACGCAGACGACTCTCATTACCTTTATATTTCTTCTCAACGGGAGAATGGCACTGGGATAGCGATCATTTTTACGGGCTTCTGACCAATAACACCATTTTGTTGTTGTTGTTGGTTTTTTTTGTGTTTTTTTTTTTTTACATAAAATGTTTCTACCATCGTTTCCTATGACAAAAAAATGTAAATAAAAAGCTTCTGGACATCAGAACAACGATCACTAAACCTCGATTTGGATGAAGACTTTTACTTCTATAACTAGGGGGCCGAGAACGACATACTGCTCACCCGGGACCAGGCCCTAGTCCCCGACACTCGGGAAGAACAAAAAGACGACGATATTGAAAATAATCTGCTTCTTCCCTCTGTCGTATTGGCGGATTACCGGAAACCAAACTGGACGAGCTTCGTTCGAGACTATCCTATCAAAACGGGAAATTAATAACTGTAATATCCTATACTGCACGGAGTCGTGGCATCTCGTAAACTCAAGAGTGGGGGTGGGGGCGGGGCGGGGGTGTCTCTGTTAAGAACAGCTGGTGCGCAATACCTAATTTTAAGGAAGTCTCGAGGTTCTGCTCGAATGAGTTACAATATCTCATGATAAGCTGTAGAACATCAGATTTACCAACGCAGTTTTCAGCTATGAGCTGCCCAGTGACACGAGCCTACCAGACGAGATAAATGCCTTCTATGGCAAGCAACACTGAACCATGCTTGAGAGCAGCATCTGTTCCAGATGACTGTGTGATCACGCTCTCCGTAACAGATCTTTAAACAGGTTAACATTCACAAGACCGCGGGGGGGCCAGACAGATTATCAGGACGCATACACAGAGCAGGCGCTGACCAGCTAGCAAGTGTCTTTACTGACATTTTTAACCTGTCCCTGAACCCAAGAGCACCAAGGTAGCCAGCCTAAATGATTATCACCCCATAGCACTCAAATCTATAGCCATTAAATGCTTTGGAATGCTGGCCATGACTCACATCAAAACAATACCATCATTTCAGACACCCTGGACCCACTCCAATTCGCATACCGCCC
The DNA here is from genome assembly GCF_057628025.1 of Oncorhynchus mykiss. Taxonomy (NCBI): domain Eukaryota; kingdom Metazoa; phylum Chordata; class Actinopteri; order Salmoniformes; family Salmonidae; genus Oncorhynchus; species Oncorhynchus mykiss. The sequence goes on along the minus strand of NC_143043.1, from coordinate 53,173,828 downwards.
CAACAGATCCACAGATGACACAATCTCCAATGCACTCCAAACTGCCCTTTCCCACTTGAACAAAAGGAAACCTATTTGAGAATGCTGTTCACTGTCTACAGAATGCTGTTCACTGTCTACAGAATGCTGTTCACTGTCTACAGAATGCTGTTCACTGTCTACAGAATGCTGTTCACTGTCTACAGAATGCTGTTCACTGTCTACAGAATGCTGTTCACTGTCTACAGAATGCTGTTCACTGTCTACAGAATGCTGTTCACTGTCTACAGAATGCTGTTCACTGTCTACAGAATGCTGTTCATTGACTACAGTTCAGCTCAGCAACACCATAGCGCCCTTGAAGCTCATCACTATGTTAAGGTCCCTTGGACTTAACACGTCCCTCTGCACCTGGATCCTGGACTTCCTGACGGGCCGCCCCCTGGTGGTAAGGGAAGGCAACAACACATCCACCACGCTGACCCTCAACACAGGAGCCCCTCAGGGGTGCGTGCTTACTCCCCTCCTGTACTCCCTCTTCACCCACAACTGTGTGGCCGTGCACAACTTCAACACCACAATAAAGTTTTCTGACAACACAATGATGGTAGGCCTGATCACCGATGACGATGAGACAGCCTACAGGGAGGACGTCAGACTCCTGGCGTGTGGTTCCAGGACAACAAACTCTCCTTCAACGACAGTATGACAAAAGAGCTGATCATGGGCAACAGGAAATGGAGGGGCGAGCACACAGCCATTTACATCGACGGGACTGTAGTGGAGACGGTCGAGAGCTTCAAGTTCCTTGGTGTCCAGATCACGAAGGATCTATCATGGTCCACACTAACCAACACAGTCGTGAAGAGGGAACGACAACACCTCTTCCCCCTCAGGAGGCTGAAAAGATTTGGCGTTGGCCCTCAGGTCCTCAAAACGTTCTACAGCTGCACCACTGAGAGCATCTTGACTGGCTGCTTCACCGCCTAGTATGGAAACTGCTTGGCATCCTACCTCAAGGTGCTACAGAGGGTAGTGCAGACGGCCCAGTACATCACTGGGGCCGAACTTCCTGCTATCCAGGACCTCTGTTCCAGTATGTGTCAAAATTGTCAAAGACTCCAGCCACCCAAGCCACAGACTGTTTTCCCTGCTACCTCACGGCAAGTGGTACCAATGCACCAAGTCTGGAGTAAAGAGGACCCAGAAGAGCTTCTACCCCCAAACCACAAGACTTCTAAACAAGGTAGCCTAGCGGTTAGAGCGTTGGGCCAGTAACCCAAAGGTTGCTAGTTTGAATCCCTGAGCCGGCTAAGTTAAAAAATCTTCCGATGTGCCCTTCAGCAAGTCACTTAGTCGCGCTGGATAAGAGCGTCTGCTAAAACACTTTTTAAAAATCTATATAAAAAGGTAAACAAATGGCTACCGGACTACCTGCATGGACGCTGTTTTTCACTGACTCTATGCACACATGCTGGATTTGACCACACATACACTACATACACACACACACTCACTCTCTACATGACAAAAAGTATGTGAACACCTGCTCATGGTCATTAATATGGAGTTGGTTTCCCCTTTGCTGCTATAACAGCCTCCACTCTTCTGGGAAGGCTTTCCACTAGATGATGGAACATTGCTGTTGGTTCCATTTAGACACAAGAGCATTAGTGAGGCCAGGCACTGATGTTGGGTGATTAGGCCTGGCTCGCAGTCGACGTTCCAATTCATCCAAAAGGTGTTCGATGGGGTTGAGGTCAGGGCTCTGTGTATGCCAGTCAAGTTCTTCCACACCGATCTCGACAAACCATTTCTGTATGGACCTAGCTTTGTGCACGGGGCCATTGTGTGAGCTTGTGTGTCCTACCACTTTGCGGCTGAGCTGTTGTGGCTCCTAGACATTTCCACTTCTAGCAGAGCAGAAATTTGACGAACTGACTTGTTGGAAAGGTGGCATCCTATGACGATGCCACATTGAAAGTCACTGAACTCTTCAGTGAGGCTATTCTACTGCCAATGTTTGTCTAAGGAGATTGCATGGCTGTGTGCTTGATTTTCTATACACCTGGCAGCAACGGGTGGCTGAAAAAGCCGAATCCACTAATTTTAAGTGTTGTCCACATACTTTTGTATATATCGTTTTTATAGTCATGTTCCTTTTACTCTTTATTTTTATGTGTTATTCATTGTTGGAAATGGACCAGTAAGATAGCTTTTCACTGTTAGACCTGTTTTCTACGAAGCAACCTGACAAAATAACATTAGATTTGATTGGACAATTTACTTGCGACCTCCCGTGTCTTTTTTTTCCCTTTCTCTCTCTTTATCTCTCTGAGTCGTGCATGACCATCCCCCAGGGGTGGAAATGTCCAGGGTCCAATAGGAACGTTCCTATCCAATGCAGGACTTGTGAGTACCAGTGTAGTCCGTCTCCTAGAGAGGCACCAGTCCATCTGGTCCAGCTGTACAGCAGGCGGAGGGGGCCAAATGCCCAGTGGGCCAGGTGGTGTTGGTCCATAGCAGCGTAGCACGAGGCTAGAACGCCGTCCACCACCAGTGAGCCGTGGCGTGTCAGAGGGGCGAACGCCCCGGTGTCCATCTGGATGTGGACCCAAATGACCTGGGAGAGGATTCCCTGTAGTCCCTGGTTTCTCCCTGCAGTCAGCACACACTGTCCTGGCCGTACGTCGCTGGCGAACATAGTCCGCATGACAGCACCCGATTCGCCCACTGAACAGTTAGCCTCGGTCACGAACACAAGATGAGCCGCGGTGAGGGTCAGGTTTGCTCCCGTCTCTGTTCCCAACACGTAGAACTGTTTCCTGGCTGCAGGCTCGTGATCCAGGAAGGTGAAGAACTCACTGTAGACGAGGTCTCCTCCGCTCCTGCTGCCGTCAGCCCCCGAGGAGGCCAGGACCCGGTCACCTGGCTGGAGATCCTGGACAGCCCTGCTGCTCCCGTCGTCCAAAGTGACCAGAGAACGACCAGGGAAACAGCCCCCGGTCTTAGCTGCTACTGAGTGCTCTGAGAAAGAGGGAAAGGAGTGAGGGGGACAGGGTGGAGAGAGAGAGAGAGAGAGAGAGAGTCTTATTGAAGGGCTCTGTTAAGAACTGTAGACTGACAAAATAACTGATATGAAAATGGTTATGTCAATAGATTGGTTGTCTGATCTGCTACACACGCAGCCCAATTCTAAATCACTAATTAGTCTTTTGATCAATCAGATCAGAAAAAAAATATCTGATGTGATTGGTCAAATGTCCAATTAGTAGAAATGGATCAGAATTGGGCTGCCTGTTAAAAATGCAGATGTCTTGTTATGGATACCTAGTTTTTTTTTAAATCTGACACTTCAGCCCAACATGTTTATTCCATGAGATTTTACATGATTAACATTTTAAGGAAACAACAGGACCTTCCATTGAAATTCCCATTAGAGCTTTTGAAGCCCTATGTCAATACACAGGCAAACAAGCACATTGCACATAGTTACAAGCAAGCACACACGCATGTGTACACCCACACACACACACACACACACACACACACACACACAGACACAGACACAGACACAGACACACACAGACACACACACACACACACACACACACACACACACACACACACACACACACACACACACACACACACACACACACACACACACAAACACACACACACACACACACACACCCAAACACACACTTTATTTAAACATATAAACATGTATTCCATTGAAACATGGTCAGTCTGTGTGTTTACAGGTAAACATTTCAAAAAGCCATTATACACACTAACTACCAATCTGTCCTTTTCAACTCAACTTTGCTCATGATTCATAAGAGATCTATTACGAGCTAATGAGTAACCCAATGATTCAATCTCCACTGAAATGAGTTGAGGTCAGAAGTCTCAGTGTGAGACAGGTAAAGATCACATTCCTAGTGGCACCCTATATTCTCTACATTTTGGCACAGGTCAGAATTGGGCTGCCTGTCTAAACGTAGCCTAAACCACTTGAAGTCTCAAGTCTTCCAGTGGGTCCCAAAAACAAATATTTGTGAAGGGTAAGTACCAAGGCCAGGTGATAAGATTAGATCTGAGAAGGGAGACCAGGAAGACTAACGTAAACCACCCGACAGGGAGACAAAAGGAGAAGGTAAATCAGTTAACCAGCTCTTAGAGTGGGGTCTCTCTCCTTCCAGCGCCAACTCTACTCTTAACTTTTAAAAATCATAATATTTTAACTAAGCAAGTCAGTTAAGAACAAATTCTTGTTTACAATGACGGCCTACCACGGCCAAACCCTCCCCTAACTCGGACGACGCTGTACCAATTGCGCGCCGCCCTATGGGACTCCCAATCACAGCCTGTTGTGAAATAAGCCCGGGATCATACCCGGGTCTGCAGTGACACCTCTAGCACTGAGATGCAGTGCCTTAGACCGCCACGCCACTCGATCTAAGGCACTGCATCCTGTCAACACACAGTCCTGTGTGCATGCAGATAGGTATTAACGGGGCCTGACTCTTGTTGACCCTGTGTTACACTTCCATCCATTTAGACAGAAATAATTAGAGAACACACACCTCAGTTATCACCACCAGATAATGTAGTCTACAGTGAGGCCCTGCCAAAGTCTATATAATGTAGTCTACAGTGAGGCCCTACCAAAGTCTAGATAATGTAGTATACAGTGACGCCCTGCCAAAGTCTAGATAATGTAGTCTACAGTGAGGCCCTACCAAAGTCTAGATAATGTAGTATACAGTGAGGCCCTGCCAAAGTCTAAATAATGTAGTATACAGTGAGGCCCTACCAAAGTCTAGATAATGTAGTCTACAGTGACGCCCTACCAAAGTCTAGATAATGTAGTCTACAGTGAGGCCCTACCAAAGTCTAGATAATGTAGTCTACAGTGAGGCCCTGCCAAAGTCTAGATAATGTAGTATACAGTGAGGCCCTACCAAAGTCTAGATAATGTAGTCTACAGTGAGGCCCTACCAAAGTCTAAATAATGTAGTATACATTGACGCCCTGCCAAAGTCTAGATAATGTAGTCTACAGTGAGGCCCTACCAAAGTCTAGATAATGTAGTCTACAGTGAGGCCCTACCAAAGTCTAGATAATGTAGTCTACAGTGACGCCCTACCAAAGTCTAGATAATGTAGTCTACAGTGAGGCCCTACCAAAGTCTAGATAATGTAGTATACAGTGACGCCCTGCCAAAGTCTAGATAATGTAGTCTACAGTGAGGCCCTACCAAAGTCTAGATAATGTAGTCTACAGTGAGGCCCTACCAAAGTCTAAATAATGTAGTATACATTGACGCCCTGCCAAAGTCTAGATAATGTAGTCTACAGTGAGGCCCTACCAAAGTCTAGATAATGTAGTCTACAGTGAGGCCCTACCAAAGTCTAGATAATGTAGTCTACAGTGACGCCCTACCAAAGTCTAGATAATGTAGTCTACAGTGAGGCCCTACCAAAGTCTAGATAATGTAGTATACAGTGACGCCCTGCCAAAGTCTAGATAATGTAGTCTACAGTGAGGCCCTACCAAAGTCTAGATAATGTAGTCTACAGTGAGGCCCTACCAAAGTCTAGATAATGTAGTATACAGTGAGGCCCTACCAAAGTCTAGATAATGTAGTATACAGTGACGCCCTGCCAAAGTCTAGATAATGTAGTCTACAGTGAGGCCCTACCAAAGTCTAGATAATGTAGTCTACAGTGACGCCCTGCCAAAGTCTAGATAATGTAGTCTACAGTGAGGCCCTACCAAAGTCTAGATAATGTAGTCTACAGTGACGCCCTGCCCAGACCAGATAATGTAGTATACAGTGAGGCCCTACCAAAGTCTAGATAATGTAGTCTACAGTGACGCCCTACCCAGACCAGATAATGAAGACTACAGCAAGGCCCTACCCACATCCAGAGCCCAGAAAGCTCTTCCTCTAATTGACTCCCTGCAGACAGTTGTCTTGACAGACTGCCGGTAATGAGCTGTCTCACCTCAGGTCTAGCACCTCACCCCACCTGACCCCTCGTCTAGCACCTCACCTGAGTTGGCCTAATAACAACTGACAACACTCAGACCAAAGGGACAACTGGGTTGCTTTAACAAATCAATAGGGGTTAACTTGATCACCGTAGAACACAGCATTCTAGTCTCTTTCTGACAGACAATTGTGAAACTCTCTCTAAGCTCACCAGTGAGACTGCAGTTGAGGCTAGCAGCACTGCATGTTGCCAGTACAATAGTTTGTACTTTTATACAGGTTGGTAATAAGATGTTTTTTTTTGTTGCTCCGTCTGAGTCCCATCCCCATACCTGACTTGACACTGCAGTGCACGTGTGCCTTCGATTCATAGTAGACCCAGTCGAAGCCAGCCTCCACGGCCAGGCGAGCCAGCATGGAGTACTTGTTCCTGTCCCGGTCTGAGGTGGTGATGTCCACCGCTCTTCCCTCATAATGGAGGGAGTCCTCTGAGTGGTGCCCGTCCTCGTCCCAGCCCTCTGTCACTCTCAGCTTCACCCCAGGCCACATGTTCATCACAGAGATGGCCAGGGAGTTCAGCTTGTCTTTACAACGCTGGGGGGGAGAGAGAGGAGACACAATAAGAAACTGGTTTGAGTGAGACACTAGGCTGTTAAGAGTTGTGAGATTATCACAGGAAAACAACTAGTTTACACATACAGGCTATAGTTTACAATGGGATTAATGTGATCAACACTCATAAATGCTGTTGACAGTTTGTCACAGAGGGTCAACTAGCCTACAACCGATGCCATAGACATGTATAGACATGTTTTGTATTTGGCTAAATATTGACCATATTCAAAACGGTCTAAAGGAAGATGGTTTGCTTTGTTTTTTTACATCCTAATAAAATTGATTGATGTACTGACATGTTATTTATTCAACCCTGATGTTAGAAGAGATCAGAGAGATTTCAGCAAATAAATCGTTAGCTATTCCAATATGATCCATGCGTAATTGCACGTGCGTAATTCCACTACTCAAAACAGGTAGAAAATACGTGGACATTTGTGATTAAAATGTTGGCATACTATTCTTGTCCATCGAGGGTTATTTATATTCTTAAAAAAAAATAGATATGTATATTTTTTTATGAACAATAGAATTCAACCGGCGATCCTAAACATTTATCAACTCAATAACTCGCGCTCTTACATGTTTTGGTGATGTCTACATGCATGCGTAGCTTTATTTATCTCTGAAACCGGAGACAAAGTTAGCACATCAAAACATGTGAAAGTAGTTTACAGTGTTTCAATACAACCCAAATGTGTAGCGGGTAGCCTACAGTTTACGCCTATGTGCCTATTGCATAATTGACGTGTAATTTTGAACTGTCAACAGAAATCCGTTGAACCAAAACAGAGATGAAAGCGCTGAGAATCAATAATGTTTAAAGTAATGGTTTAAACTTTTAACAAAGTGCAAATAGAAGCTCTCAAATGAACGATGAACGACAGGTCCAGTAAGACGTGCTGGTCGCCACAGCTGTCAAAGTGAGACAAAAGCCACCAGATGACGTTTTAAAACCCCATTCCTGCTCCTCACCTGGGTCATAAGTCGATCGGCAGCCGTATTCTCCTCATCTTTAAATATGATATCAGGGTTATAGTTGGGAGTGAGCTCTTTGAACCGTTCTGAATTTCTCGTTATTTTGCCCTCGTGTTTGCCACTGGCGCCCAGTGTTTTCTCGGCAACGTTTGGGCTGAACTGCTTATAAGCGAGGGGTGTGAGCTTCTTTGGCAGACGTCTCTTGCCGTATCCCCTCCCCGGCCCACAGCCCTCGGTTACAGGTGCGAGAAACAGGGCGCAGCCGATGAAGAGCCCTACAAGCACGGAGAGACGCATCCCAGCCAGACCGGCAGGGCCGGCCACTCCGAAGCGGAGTGGTAAGGTGGCACAGGTTGCGGAGGTGTCTCAAGCTACCCCCTCCCCTGGATGCTCCGTGTTCCCCCCACAGGGTAAGGAATGGAGGTTAAGGGACAGAATATTTCAATATTATATAAGCCTTATCCACGCCATCCTCGGTGCGCACAGCAACTGTCCGTAAAAGCCCCAAAAAACAGGCATTTAGCCGAATGTTTTGTTTTATGGAACCGGTAGCAGGGGTAAAAGTTCAATGTCTCCGGGGTCCGAGTCCGGTGTTGTCCAAACGTCGCTGCTTAACTTGTTCTTTCTCGTCGTCGGGAGCCAACAGATATGGGTATGGAGTTGAAAAGGCTGCTCATTTAAACAAACAGGTTCAAAGTAGATCTTCTGTAGTGAACAGTGGTCGCAGATTGTCTTCTTGATGCTGTGGTTTTGCCACTGAGGTGCTGTCAATGTCAAACGAGGAGGAACACTACTGGTTCTGGCGTTTCTCCTTCTTGTCCGTTTTTTTTGTCTCTGCCGCTTTGCCTTTCCAGTTGAATTGGGAATTCGAGGCATCAGTTGCCACTCGAGACCGCACCCTGCCAGGCCTGCCCTTCTATCCCTCTCTGCCACTCCGCCCATCGGGTCACTGTGGGTGCCACTGCCCTGTCCTCTACCCACCGCTACCGGCTCTGCCCCTTAGCCTGCCACCTCAGAAGGCCCGTCAGGCGTTAACTTGCATCACTCTGACTCTGACTGCTCTGCTGCAGTGGAGGAGTAAGGAGCCACTAGCCTCTCCACTTATCCTAAACGTATCACTTTTTTTATCAGCTCAGGGCTTATGTTGACACTGTATTAACAATGCATACAGCCTTGGGCTATAGTATGTTACAGCGTTAGCACGATAATGATGAGCGGGGCACCTAACTTCATGGTCTACTTACAGTCTACTTCTTTGCTATCAGTTAGAAAATGCTAGTTAAATGTTGCCAGATATTCTGTACGTTTGAATTAAAAATGAAATGATAAACTAATAGAAAAAAAACATGTATTGCTGTGAAGGGATTTTTATTCCATACATTTATATTTCAGTGATTTAGCAGACCCTCTTATCCGGAGAAACTAGGGTTAAGTGCCTTGCGCAAGGACACAGGACAGCTTGTTCACCTAGTCAAGCTCAGGGATTCGAACCAGAAAACCATTTAGTCACTGGCCCAACATTCTTAAACTACTAAGTCTTCCTGCTGTACATCGCGAGTATAACAATGGGGGGAAAAAAATAGGAAAAAAACATGCATCATTCCAAATGTAACATGACTAGGGTTAATTTAGTGGATATATTTACACTGGATAGAAGTCCCTTTTTAAAATCAGTATTACCCTGTTATCAGTATGCAGGGCTGTTGTTCACTATAGGCTACGGTGCATTCCAACTTATCAGGTCAAAGTGCAGTAAGTGTGACACACTTGGTTGATACCAGAGTGTTTCCTTCTGCTTTTCACTCTCAAGTCAGACTGCTCTCACAACAACTCTGTTCTGCTCAATACAGCTGCCGAGAGACAGAAAATGAAAGCAGCTGATCAATATAGCGTGTAAAAACCAAACCAGTAATCCTTCTACCACGAATAACAACACGGTGGGTGTTTACATTTTTTTTTCACCTTGTCAGCTATGGGATTCAACCTAGCGACCTTTCGGGTTACAGGGCCAATGCTCAAACTGCTATCTGCCGCCACACCAGCCGGGTTCACTCAGTATTGGACATCAATGTCTGAGGACATAATTGGAAGATGACGTGGGAACTGGCCAGTTTAGGGGCAAAAGTGAGCGCTGTTTCCTATCAAGTCCCTTTCAGTTTTGCTAGGGTGTTGTGGAAACCCAAATTGGTCTACACGGACAAGTTCTGGCCTGGTTTAGATCTTATCTGTCGGAAAGATATCAGTTTGTCTCTGTGAATGGTTTGTCCTCTGACAAATGAACTGTAAATTTCGGTGTTCCTCAAGGTTCCGTTTTAGGACCACTATTATTTTCACTATATATTTTACCTCTTGGGGATGTCATTCGAAAACATAATGTTAACTTTCACTGCTATCAGTTTTGCTAGGGTGTTGTGTGATGGAGATGGTGGAGTGGCCACTGAAATTTGACTCAACTTTCTATCGCCGGACTCAAACCTGCAACTTTTGGAATCAAAAGCAGATGGTTACAACACCCTAGCGAAATTTAAACCTCGAAGTAGGGCCGCCGATCTAGGATCAGTATTCTGAGAGGCTTTATTCAGTTGGAAATCTCTGAGTAAAGGAATCAGTGCATTCACAAGGAAATCACTGACTGTGTTTACATGGAGCCTAATGAATCCTTAATAAACTGCTGCGAACACACACACACACACACACAGCACTCTAACGAATGACAGTGAGAGTAGACTGCTGACTATTATTTGGAAGATGTACCATAGGAAAGATCCTCTCTGTCTGAGTGTGAAACATAGTTATATGCATAAAAAGACAGAGGAGTGACTGGACTCTGGCTGTGGAGAGAGAGAGACAGGCTGTAGAGACTGGAGAGAGAGAGACAGGCTGTAGAGACTGGAGAGAGAGAGACAGGCTGTAGTGACTGGAGAGAGAGAGACAGGCTGTAGAGACTGGAGAGAGAGAGACAGCCTGTAGAGACTGGAGAGAGAGACAGCCTGTAGAGACTGGAGAGAGAGAGACAGGCTGTAGAGACTGGAGAGAGAGAAACAGGCTGTAGAGACTGGAAAGAGAGAGACAGCCTGTGGAGACTGGAGAGAGAGAGACAGGCTGTAGAGACTGGAGAGAGAGATACAGCCTGTAGAGACTGGAGAGAGAGAGACAGGCTGTAGAGACTGGAGAGAGAGAGACAGGCTGTAGAGACTGGAGAGAGAGAGAGAGACAGCCTGTAGAGACTGGAGAGAGAGAGAGAGAGAGAGAGAGAGAGACAGCCTGTAGAGACTGGAGAGAGAGAAACAGGCTGTAGAGACTGGAGAGAGAGAGACAGGCTGTAGAGACTGGAAAAAGAGAGAGACAGGCTGTAGTGACTGGAGAGAGAGAGACAGGCTGTAGAGACTGGAGAGAGAGAGACAGGCTGTAGAGACTGGAGAGAGAGACACAGCCTGTAGAGACTGGAGAGAGAGACAGGCTGTAGAGACTGGAGAGAGAGAAACAGGCTGTAGAGACTGGAGAGAGAGAGACAGCCTGTGGAGACTGGAGAGAGAGAGACAGGCTGTAGAGACTGGCGAGAGAGAGACAGGCTGTAGATACTGGAGAGAGAGAGACAGGCTGTAGAGACTGGAGAGAGAGAGACAGCCTGTAGAGACTGGAGAGAGAGAGACAGGCTGTAGAGACTGGAGAGAGTGAGACAGGCTGTAGAGACTGGAGAGAGAGAGAGAGAGAGAGAGAGAGACAGCCTGTAGAGACTGGAGAGAGAGAGAGAGACAGCCTGTAGAGACTGGAGAGAGAGAAACAGGCTGTAGAGACTGGAGAGAGAGACAGCCTGTAGAGACTGGAGAGAGAGAGACAGGCTGTAGAGACTGGAGAGAGAGAGACAGGCTGTAGAGACTGGAGAGAGAGAGGTGGTAGAGAGCGAGAGTGAAAGGTGGTAGAGAGCGAGAGAGAGAGGTGGTAGAGAGCGAGAGAGAGAGGTGGTAGAGAGAGAGAGAGAGAGAGAGAGAGAGAGAGGTGGTAGAGAGAGAGAGAGAGAGAGAGAGAGAGAGGTGGTAGAGAGAGAGAGAGAGAGAGAGGTGGTAGAGAGAGAGAGAGACAGGCTGTAGAGACTGCAGAGAGAGAGACAGGCTGTAGAGACTGGAGAGAGAGAGGTGGTAGAGAGCGAGAGTGAAAGGTGGTAGAGAGCGAGAGAGAGAGGTGTTAGAGAGCGAGAGAGAGAGGTGGTAGAGAGAGAGAGAGAGAGAGAGAGGTGGTAGAGAGAGAGAGAGAGAGAGAGAGAGAGAGAGAGGGAGATTAACAGAGAAAACAGATGTATGTCTTTCACCCACTGGGTTTTTACCGACACCCAAATATAATTACTATTAAGAAATATATGCATTTTCATAAAACTGCTTGGCACTGATACGGGCAATAGTTATATTAAATTCCTTAAATAATTATGCAGTAATAAATGGTTTAAGAGTAAAGTACACGCAGTAATTCTACCCAGTGAGGACTATTGAATTTGAAGTTAAAAGAATCCCAGATACTTGACTTCAACATACAATACATGATATCCTCCTGACTAACGACCTAGAGCTTTAGGTCTACACTCCCTGTCCTTAGAATGTAAACTCAGCAAAAAAAAAGAAAGAAATGTCCCTCTTTCGGGACCTTGTCTCAAATCAAAATGAGATACAATTGTATTAGTCACATGCGCCGAATACAACATGTGTTTCACCTCACAGTGAAACGCTGACTTACGAACCCCTAACCTACAATGCCGTTTCAAACAAAACACGGTGAAGAAAAACAGATAAAAGTAACAAGTAATTAAAGAGGAGCTGGAAAAAAAATAACAATATATACAAGGGGGCTATATACAGGGTATTACGGTACAGAGTCAATGTGGAGGCTATATACAGGGTATTACGGTACAGAGTCAATGTGGAGGCTATATACGGGGTATTACGGTACAGAGTCAATGTGGAGGCTATATACAGGGGGTACAGGTACAGAGTCAATGTGGAGGCTATATACAGGGGGTACCAGTACAGAGTCAATGTGGAGGCTATATACAGGGTATTACGGTACAGAGTCAATGTGGAGGCTATATACAGGGGGTACAGGTACAGAGTCAATGTGGAGGCTATATTCAGGGGGTACCGGTACAGAGTCAATGTGGAGGCTATATACAGGGTATTACGGTACAGAGTCAATGTGGAGGCTATATACAGGGGGTACCGGTACAGAGTCAATGTGGAGGCTATATACAGGGTATTACGGTACAGAGTCAATGTGGAGGCTATATACGGGGTATTACGGTACAGAGTCAATGTGGAGGCTATATACAGGGGGTACAGGTACAGAGTCAATGTGGAGGCTATATACAGGGGGTACCAGTACAGAGTCAATGTGGAGGCTATATACAGGGGGTACCGGTACAGAGTCAATGTGGAGACTATATACAGGGTATTACGGTACAGAGTCAATGTGGAGGCTATATACGGGGTATTACGGTACAGAGTCAATGTGGAGGCTATATACAGGGTATTACGGTACAGAGTCAATGTGGAGGCTATATACGGGGTATTACGGTACAGAGTCAATGTGGAGGCTATATACTGGGTATTACGGTACAGAGTCAATGTGGAGGCTGCAGTGCCTTGCGAAAGTATTCAGCCCCCTTGAACTTTGCGACCTTTTGCCACATTTCAGGCTTCAAACATAAAGATATAAAATTGTATTTTTTTGTGAAGAATCAACAACAAGTGGGACACAATCATGAAGTGGAACGACATTTATTGGATATTTCAAACTTTTTTAACAAATCAAAAACTGAAAAATTGGGCGTGCAAAATTATTATTATATTGAGGTAGTATGTACATGTAGGTAGAGTAAATTAAAGTGAATATGCATAAATGACAACAGAGAGTGGCAGTGTTGTGGCGAGGGGGGCATGTGAATAGTCTGGGTAGCCATTTGACTAGATGTTCAGGAGTCTTATGGCTTGGGGGTAGAAGCTGTTCAGATGCCTCTTGGACCTAGACTTGTCACTCCGGTACCGCTTGCCGTGTGGTAGCAGAGAGAACGGTCTATGACTGGGGTGGCTGGAGTCTTTGACAATTTTCAGGGCCTTCCTCTGACACCGCCTGGTGTGGAGGTCCTGGATGGCAGGAAACTTGGCCCCAGTGATGTACTGGGCCATTCGCACTACCCTCTGTAGTGCCTTGCAGTCGGAGGACGAGCAGTTGCCATACCGGGCAGTGATGCAACCTGTCAGGATGCTCTCGATGGTGCAGCTGTAGAACCTTTTTAGGATCTGGGGGCCCATGCCAAATCTTTTCAGTCTCCTGAGGGGGAATAGGTTTTGTCGTGCCCGCTTCACGACTGTCTTGGTGTGCTTGGACCATGTTAGTTTGTTGGTGATGTGGACACCAAGGAACTTGAAGCTCTCAACCTGCTCCACTACAGCCCCATCAATGAGAATGGGGGCTTGCTCTGTCCTCTTTTTCCTGTAGTCTACAATCATCTCCTTTGTCTTGATCATGCTGAGGGAGAGAGAGATTGTTGTCCTGGAACCACACGGCCAGGTCTCTGACCTCCTCCCTATAGGCTGTCTCGTTGTTGTCTGTGATCAGGCCTACCACTTTTGTGTCATCGGCAAATTTAATGATGGTGTTGGAGTCGTGCCTGGCTGTGCAGTCATGAGTGAAGAGGGAGTACAGGAGGGGGCTGAACACGCACCCCTGAGGGGCCCCTGTGTTGAGGATCAGCGCGGGTGATATGTTGTTACCTACCCTTGCCACCTGGGGGCGCCCAGTCAGGAAGTCCAGGATCCAGTTGCAGATGGAGGTGTTTAGTCCCAGGGTCCTTGGCTTATTGATGAGCTTTGAGGGCACTATGGGTTGAACGCTGAGCTGTAGTCAATGAATAGCATTCTAACATATATGTTCCTTTTGTCCAGGTGAGAAGGAGCAGTGTGGAGTGCATCTGTGGATCTGTTGGGGCGGTATGCAAATTGGAGTGGGTCTAGGGTTTCTGGGATAATGATGTTGATGTGAGACATGACCAGCTATTCAAAGCACTTCATGGCTACAGAAGAGAGTGCTACGGGTTGGTCGTCATTTAGGCAGGTTACCTTGGTGTTCTTGGGCACAGGGACAATGGTGGTCTGCTTAAAACATGTTGGTATTACAGACTCGGACAGGGAGAGGCTGAAAATGTCAGTGAAGACACTTGCTAGACACGTCCTGGTACTCCGTCTGGCCCTGCGGCCTTGTGAATGTTGACCTGTCTAAAGGTCTTACTCACATTGGCTGCGGAGAGCGTGATCACAGTCTTCCGGTACAGCTGGTGCTCTCATGCATGTTTCAGTGTTTTTTTGTCTCGAAGCAAGCATACAAGTAGTTTAGCTCGTCCTGTAGGCTTGTGTCACTGGGCAGCTCTCGGCTGTGCTTCCCTTTGTAGTCTGTAATGGTTTTTAGGTCCTGCCACATCTGACGAGCATCAGAGCCGGTGTAGAACGACTCGATCTTAGTCCTGTATTGATGCTTTGCCTGTTTGATGGTTTGTCGGAGGGCATAGCGGGATGTCTTATAAGCTTCCGGGTCAGAGTCCCGCTCTTTAAAAGCGGCAGCTCTAGCCTTTAGCTCAGTGCGGATGCTGCCTGTAATCCATGGTTTCTGGTTGGAGTATGTAAGTACGGTCACTGTGGGGATGACGTCATTGATGCACTTATTAATGAAGCCAGTGACAGATGTGGTGTACTCCTCAATGCCACCAAAAGAATCCCGGAACATATTCCTGTCTATGCTAGCAAAACAGTCTGTAGCTTAGCATCTGCTTCATCTGACCACTTACTTATTGAGTCACCGGTGCTTCCTGCATTATTTTCTAGCTTGTAAGCAGGAATCAGGAGGATAGAATTATGGTCAGATTTATGAAATGGAGGGCTACGGAGAGCTTTGTACGCTTCTCTGTGTGTGGGGTAAAGGTGGTCTGGTGTTTTTTTTCCTTTCTGGTTGCACATTTAACTGATAGAAATGAGGTAAAACTTATTTCGTAGTTTGTCGGTAGATCACCCTCATTGCCGTTGGAGGAATCCCAGAAGATATTCCAGTCTGTGCTGCATAACAGTCCTGTAGTTTAGCATCTGTTTCATCTGACCACTTTTTTATTGATCTAGTCACTGGTGCTTCCTGCTTTAATTTGTTCTTCTAAGCAGGAATCAGGATATCTTTCAAAGATAATTCATAACAATCCAAATACCTTCACAGATCTTCATTGTAAAGGGTTTAAACACTGTTTCCCATGCTTTTTCAATGAACCATAAACAATTAATGAACATTGCACCTGTGGAACGGTTGTTAAGACACTAACATATTACAGACGGTAGGCAATTAAAGTCACAGTTATGAAAACTTAGGACATTAAAGAGGCCTTTCTACTGACTCTGAAAAACACCAAAAGAAAGATGCCTAGGGTCCCTGCTCATCTGTGTGAATGTGCCTTAGGCATGCTGCAAGGAGGCATGAGGACTGCAAATGTGGCCAGGGCAATAAATTGCAATGTCCGTACTGTGAGACACTTAAGACAGCGCTACAGGGAGACAGGATGGACAGCTGATCGTCCTAGCAGTGGCAGACCACGTGTAACAACACCTGCACAGGATCGGTACATCCGAACATCACACCTGCGGGACAGGTACAGGATGACAACAACAACTGCCCAAGTTACACCAGGAACGCACAATCCCTCCATCAGTGCTCAGACTGTCCACAATAGGCTGAGAGTGGCTGGACTAGACAGGACTGGCAAAAAAGTGCTCTTCACTGACGAGTCGCTGTTTTGTCTCACCAGGGGTGATGGTCGGATTTGCGTTTATCGTCGAAGGAATGAGCGTTACACCGAGGCCTGTACTCTGGAGCGGGATCGATTTGGAGGTGGAGGGTCCGTCATGGTCTGGGGCGATGTGTCACAGCATCATCGGACTGAGCTTGTTGTCATTGCAGGCAATCTCAAGACATCCCCCTCCCTCATGTGGTACCCTTCCTGCAGGCTCCTCCTTACATGACTCTCCAGCATGACAATGACACCAGCCACACTGCTCATTCTGAGCGTGATTTCCTGCAAGACAGGAATGTCAGTGTTCTGCCATGGCCAGCAAAGAGCCCGGATCTCAATCCCAATGAGCACGTCTGGGACCTGTTGGATCGGAGGGTGAAGGCTAGGGCCATTCCCCCCCAGAAATGTCCGGGAACTTGCAGGTGCATTGGTGGAAGAGTGGGGTAACATCTCACAGCAAAAACTGGCAAATCTGGTGCAGTCCATGAGGAGGAGATGCACTGCAGTACTTCATGCAGCTGGTGGCAACACCAAATAGTGACTGTTACTTTTGACCCCTCCCCCCTTTCTTTGTACAGGGACAGATTATTCCATTTCTCTTAGTCACATGTCTGTGGAACTTGTTCAGGTTATGTCTCAGTTGTTGAATCTTATGTTCATACAAATATTTACACATGTTAAGTTTGCTGAAAATAAACCTAGAGATCTCCTAGAGATGAAGAACCCAATGATCACTCTGACAGATATCCAGAGTTCCTCTGTGGAGTTGGATAAACTTCCAGAAGGACAACCATCTCTGCAGCACTCCACCAATCAGGCCTTTATTGTAGAGTGGCCAGACGGAAGCCACTCCTCAGTAAAAGGCACATGACAGCCCGCTTGGAGTTTGCCAAAAGGCACCTAAAGGACTCTCTGACCATTAGAAACAAGATTCTCTGTTCTGATGAAACCAAGATTGAACTCTTTGGCCTGAATGCCAAGCGTCACATCTGGAGGAAACCTGTCACCATCCTTACGGTGAAGCATGGTGGTGGCAGCATCATGCTGCGGTGATGTCTTTCAGCGGCAGGGACTGGGAGACTAGTCAGGATCGAGGGAAAGATGAACGGAGCAAAGTACAGAGAGATCCTTGATGAAAACCTGCTCCAGAGTGCTCAGGACCTCAGACTTGGCGAAGGTTCACCTTCCACCAGAACAACGACCCTAAGCACACAGCCAAGACAACGCAAGATTTGCTTCGGGACAAGTCTCTGAATGTCCTTGAGAGCCCAGCCAGGGCCCGGACTTGAAACTGATAGAACATCTCTGGGGAGACCTAAAATTGTTGTGGAGCAACGCTCCCTATCCAACCTGACAGAGCTTGAGAGGATCTGCAGAGAAGAATGGGAAAAACTCCCCAAATACAGGTGTGCCAAGCTTGTAGCGTCATACCCAAGAAGACTTGAGGCTGTAATCGCTGTCAAACGTGCTTCAAGAAAGTACTGAGTACAGGGTCTAAATACCTATGTAAATGTCATATTTCATTATTTTTAAAATTATTTTGCATACATTTCTGAACACCTGATTTTGCTGTCATTTTGGGGTACCTGTAAGGAGTGCCCATCCCAGTCCTTACCATGTAGCTCAACCCAGGACAGCCTAGGCAGTGACACTCCAGGATAAGCACGGTTATTTGAGTCCAATGCTCTTGAAGGACTTGAACATAAAGAATAGCCTCCGGACTAATGCCATAGTCTATACTCTAACGAACTGACTAATGCCATAGTCTATACTCTAACCTCCTGACTAATGCCATAGTCTATACTCTAACCTCCTGACTAATGCCATAGTCTATACTCTAACCTCCTGACTAATGCCATAGTCTATACTCTAACCTCCTGACTAATGCCATAGTCTATACTCTAACCACCTGACTAATGCCACAGAGTTCTATACTCTAACCTCCTGACTAATGCCATAGTCTATACTCTAACCTCCTGACTAATGCCATAGTCTATACTCTAACCACCTGACTAATGCCACAGAGTTCTATACTCTAACCTCCAGACTAATGCCATAGTCTATACTCTAACCTCCTGACTAATGCCATAGTCTATACTCTAACCACCTGACTAATGCCACAGAGTTCTATACTCTAACCTCCTGACTAATGCCATATAGTCTATACTCTAACCACCTGACTAATGCCATAGTCTATACTCTAACCTCCTGACTAATGCCATAGTCTATACTCTAACCACCTGACTAATGCCACAGAGTTCTATACTCTAACCTCCTGACTAATGCCATAGTCTATACTTTAACCTCCTGACTAATGCCATAGTCTATACTCTAACCACCTGACTAATGCCACAGAGTTCTATACTCTAACCTCCAGACTAATGCCATAGTCTATACTCTAACCACCTGACTAATGCCATAGTCTATACTCTAACCACCTGACTAATGCCACAGAGTTCTATACTCTAACCTCCTGACTAATGCCATAGTCTATACTCTAACCACCTGACTAATGCCACAGAGTTCTATACTCTAACCTCCTGACTAATGCCATATAGTCTATACTCTAACCACCTGACTAATGCCATAGTCTATACTCTAACCTCCTGACTAATGCCATAGTCTATACTCTAACCACCCGACTAATGCCATAGTCTATACTCTAACCACCTGACTAATGCCATAGTCTATACTCTAACCAACTGACTAAAGCCATAGTCTATACTCTAACCACCTGACTAATGCCATAGTCTATACTCTAACCACCTGACTAATGCCATAGTCTATACTCTAACCAACTGACTAAAGCCATAGTCTATACTCTAACCACCTGACTAATGCCATAGTCTATACTCTAACCACCTGACTAATGCCATAGTCTATACTCTAACCATCTGACAAATGCCATATAGTCTATACTCTAACCACCTGACTAATGCCATATAGTCTATACTCTAACCACCTGACTAATGCCATAGAGTCTATACTCTAACCTGGTGTACATGTGATGTCCCTCCCCTTAGAGCAGTGGTTTTTAACCTTGATAATTAATGTGCCCCCCTAATCTCATTTTGCTCTGTCCAAAGTACCTCCTAATGCACCATTGATCATTAGGCCCATGTTCTCATAGTCTCCCCCCCAAATAGGCAGCCTCCTCTGGCTAGGCAGATCCCCCCCCCAGGCGTAAGCCAGTTTGAGAACCATTGTCTTAGGGGTGGATGTTAGACCCAGGACACGAAGTGACAGTACAGAATCAGGTACATTTCAACTCTGTGAACAGTCTTCCAGTTCTCATCATATCCACCAACATGTTTTTCCCTCTGAAAGATCAGTGCTGGAGATCACAAGGGACACAATTACAGAGTGACTGGATCCCACGGAGTGTGTCCTCCTCTCTTTGATGCCTGTAAATAAAGACATGACTGGTTTCCCCTGCAGACCAGACCAAGCTAAAGGGCTCCTCTCTGCCTATTGAACTTGGCTGTTGACAATGCCTCTGAAGTGGTCAGATCCACAGTCGGATCTCCCTCCTTGCCCTTCAAGGAGAGAAGAGACCGCGGCACCGCGTCCTTTAAAGGGGCGTTGCTAACTCAGACCAGAGTCTCCTCCGTGAATTGAGTGCCCAAACGGCACCCTATTCTCTATATAAGCGCCCAACTTTTGAGAGAGTAGTAGTAGTGAGAGTCCTGCACTATGTAGGGAATAGGGAGCCACTTGGGTTGTACCCTCTGACAGCCATGCCTGTGGATGGCAGTGGTTCAGACATCAGCCCAACCAGCCACCAGCCCAGGCCCTTCTTTTAGTAGAAGCCCATTGATGTTACTAAGAGTTATTAATTTACCCTGGGAAATAAGAGAGAGAGAGAGCGAGAGAGAGAGAGAGAGAGGGGACGCCCAGGCCAAAACAGAGGGAGATGGGGGGGCCTTTCAAATAATGCCAGCCAGTCAACTTCTTCTGCTTTCATCTGGTGTCAGTGGGGTGAACCGGTCTTCACAAGGGCACCAGGGTTACCCACGGCTACCCACCACGGCCTAACCAACAAAGGCTGTTGCAAGGCGAGAGCGGGCAAAAAGGGAGAGAGAAGGAAGAGAGGAGAGAGAAAAACAGAAGAACGAGAGAGAAGGCATATTAACATTGCTGTACTGTTATCCGGTAAACAACTTGGTTGTTTTCTTCTCTGGAATGGCGTTTTTGTGGGCTGTGGTCGGTGGGATGGTCGGTAGGATTGGTGTTGTGCGTTATTTGCTCTCCTCAAGGTAATGTTACAGCAGCTGTTTTTCAGCCACTTCCTGTTCCTGTTGTCCCTACTAACCTCTGGGTTAGGGTTCGGGTAAGAGCCTTTGGAAAAACACCTACAGAAACCACGACATTCCCTCTTAAAACCACAACAAATAACTAAAGAAACCATGTTATTACCTCGTAAAATCATGACAAATACCTCAATTTGTAGTTTCTCCAAGAGCTCTGTTTTTTACTTGTTAACTTGTCTTAGATAACTGAGAGAGACCCGAAGAGTCGCCAAAAGATCCTGGTTTTGATCTGTGTTGTTGTCTGAGGTCAGGTCTCTGCTCTCTCATTCCTGTAAACTTCTCTCTCACACTCACTCACTGATGTCCCTCTGTTTTGATAGGCTGAGACAGACGGGAGCTGTCATCAACACAGTGTCAATGGCAGTCCAGATCCGTCAATGGACCTTCCCTCAGTTGCAGCTCAGAAAGATGTGACTGTGAGTGGTTTAGGTTTAAGGCAGAGTCCAGTCCAGAGAAGACAGGGGAAAAAATAAGACCAGAAATGTATAAAAGCAGAAGCAGCTAAAAGCGGCCTGAGCTAGCCGCCTGCAAAGAAAACAAAGCACGGCCCAGGGGACAAGCTCATTGCCGGACAGCTGGGCAGTGTGGATCCCAGTCACCGCAGCCTCTCGCCCGCCTCCCGCCACACCGCCCGTCCGCTTCAGTCTGCTCTCATACGTCCAGTCAGGCTGCCAAACGGCTGTAATTGAGGCCTGAATAAAGACTCTACTACAGCTCTGAATAACTCAATGGACACTGCTTCAGTAGCAGGCCGCATGGACCCCTTCTACTGACCCTTTTAAACCTTAACCCATTCCTTCTGCCCTATCTCTCTCTCTCTCTCTCTCTCCTCTCTCTGTCTCTCTGTCTCTCTGTCTCTCTCTCAATTCAATTAAATTCAAGAGCTTTATTGGCATGGGAAACATGTGTTAACATTGCCAAAGCAAGTGAGGTAGATAATATATAAAGTGAATATATAAAGTGAAATAAACAATAAAAATTAACAGTAAACATTACACATACAGAAGTTTCAAAACAGTAAAGACATTAGAAATGTCATATTATATATATATACAGTGTTTTAACAATGTACAAATGGTTAAAGGACACAAGATAAAATAAATAAGCATAAATATGGGTTGTATTTACAATGGTGTGTGTTCTTCACTGGTTGCCCTTTTCTCGTGGCAACAGGTCACAAATCTTGCTGCTGTGATGGCACACTGTGGAATTCCACCCAGTAGATATGGGAGTTTATCAAAATTGGATTTGTTTTCAAATTCTTTGTGGATCTGTGTAATCTAAGGGAAATAAGTCTCTCTAATATGGTCATACATTGGGCAGGAGGTTAGGAAGAGCAGCTCAGTTTCCACCTCATTTTGTGGGCAGTGAGCACATAGCCTTCTCTTGAGAGCCATGTCTGCCTACGGCGGCCTTTCTCAATAGCAAGGCTATGCTCACTGAGTCTGTACATAGTCAAAGCTTTCCTTAATTTTGGGTCAGTCACAGTGGTCAGGTATTCTGCCGCTGTGTACTCTCTGTGTAGAGCCAAATAGCATTCTAGTTTGCTCTGTTTTTTTGTTAATTCTTTCCAATGTGTCAAGTAATTATCTTTTTGTTTTCTCATGATTTGGTTGGGTCTAGTTGTGCTGCTGTCCTGGGGCTCTGTAGGGTGTGTTTGTGTTTGGGAACAGAGCCCCAGGACCAGCTTGCTTAGGGGACTCTTCTCCAGGTTCATCTCTCTGTAGGTGATGGCTTTGTTATGGAAGGTTTGTGAATCGCTTCCTTTTTTTCTACCCCTTCTCCTCTCTCTCTGTCTACCTCATTTTAAATCTTAAGGTTTAAAATGAGGTAGAGAAAGAGAGGAGAGGGGGTAGAGGAATGGGTTAAGATTTAAAATGAGGTAGACAGAGAGAGAGGAGAAGGGGTGAAGGAATGGGTTAAGGTTCAAAATGAGGTAGACAGAGAGAGAGCGAGGGCAGAAGGAATGGGTTAAGGATTAAAATGAGGTAGAGAGAGAGAGGAGAAGGGGTGAAGGAATGGGTTAAGGTTCAAAATGAGGTAGACAGACAAAGAGCGAGGGCAGAAGGAATAGGTTAAGGATTAAAATGAGGTAGAGAGAGAGAGAGGAGAAGGGGTGAAGGAATGGGTTAAGGTTTAAATGAGGTAGACAGAGAGAGGAGAGGAGAAGGGGTAGAATGAATGTGTTAAGGACTAAAATGAGGTAGACAGAGAGAGAGAGCAATGGCAAAAGGAATGGGTTAAGGCTTAAAACGAGGTAGACAGAGAGAGTGAGAGAGAGGGCAGAAGGAATGGGTTAAGGATTAAAATGAGGTAGAGAGAGAGAGGAGAGGGGGTAGAAGGAATGGGTTAACCCATTCCTTCTACCCCCTCTCCTCTCTCTCTGCCTACCTCATTTTAAACATTAAACCATTCCTTCTACTCCCTCTCCTCTCTCCGTCTACCTCATTTTAATCCTTAACCCATTCCTTATGCCCTAGCTCTCTCTCTCTCTGTCAACCTCATTTATTCCTTAACTAACCCATTCATTCTACCCTTTCTCCTCTCCTCTCTCTGTTTATCTCATTTTATACCTTAACCTATTCCTTCTACCCCCTCTCCTCTCTCTCTGTCTACCTCATTTAATCCTTAACCCATTCCTTCTACCCCCCTCTCTCTGTTTACCTCATTTTAAACCTTAAGGTTTAAAATGAGGTAGACAGAGAGAGCAGAAAGGGGGTAGAAGGAATAGGTTAAAGATTAAATGAGGTAGACAGAGAGAGAGGAGAGGGGGTAGAAGGAATAGGTTAAGGTATAAAATGAGGTAAACAGAGAGAGGAGAGGAGAGGAGAAAGGGTAGAATGAATGGGTTAAGGAATAAATGAGGTTGTCAGAGAGAGAGAGAGAGCTAGGGCAAAAGGAATGGGTTAAGGATTAAAATGAGGTAGACGGAGAGAGGAGAGGGAGTAGAAGGAATGGTTTAATGTTTAAAATGAGGTAGGCAGAGAGAGAGGAGAGGGGGTAGAAGGAATGGGTTAACCCATTCCTTCTACCCCCTCTCCTATCTCTCTGTCTACCCCATTTTAAACCTCAACCCATTTCTTCTACCCCCTCTCGCTCTGTCTACCTCGTTTAAGACTCTTTCGTTAAGACTCTTTCTTAAACCAAGTTGGGATGCTCTGTCATTCCAGGTAAACTATACTCAATCCAGTGTAATACTGTGGTCATTATGTTACCTAGCAAACTTATCCAGATTGTTGATAAGTTGTTTAGTGTTGATATCTTATGGTTTTGTGACCAATTCTGTCCAGTATCAATTACAAATCCAATTTCTTAACTCTGTCAATTAAGTTTTTACTTTCTAGCATGTAAACGGTATACTAGACACTGACGGAGAAGAAACTAATGAATTGCAGCCTGCCATCAACAGGTCTGAACACGTTCGACAACATGTCTGAACATATTGTGCAAAGTCTACTATCAGTCCTTAGACCATACAGTATTTCTCAACATGGGCCAAATGAAGAAGATGAGGAAGAGGATGGTGAGATTATAATGACAGTGTGCATTAACAGGGTGAGGGTGTTGTGATGATGATGATGTGGTGATGTTGAAGATGAGGGAAAAAACATGTTGTATATTGCTGCTCCCCTGCTGTGTTCCTCTCCTCTCCTCTCATCATCTCTCCTCTCATCACCTCTCCTCTCATCACCTCTCCTCTCCTCTCCTCTCCTCTCCTCTCCTCTCCTCTCATCATCTCTCCTCTCATCACCTCTCCTCTCCTCTCCTCTCCTCTCCTCTCCTCTCATCATCTCTCCTCTCATCACCTCTCCTCTCATCACCTCTCCTCTCCTCTCATCACCTCTCCTCTCCTCTCCTCTCCTCTCCTCTCATCATCTCTCCTCTCATCACCTCTCCTCTCATCACCTCTCCTCTCCTCTCATCATCTCTCCTCTCATCACCTCTCCTCTCATCACCTCTCCTCTCCTCTCATCACCTCTCCTCTCCTCTCCTCTCCTCTCCTCTCCTCTCCTCTCCTCTCCTCTCCTCTCCTCTCCTCTCCTCTCCTCTCCTCTCCTCTCCTCTCATTACCTCTCCTCTCATCCTCTCCTATCCTCTCAGAGAGAGAGAGTGAGGTCCAGCGAGAGAGAGAAGAAAGAGAGAGATGGAGTTCCAGAGTCCCAGAGAGAGAGAAGCCTGTACTCCTTTTTCTTGCACGCGTGCCACAGCTGTGGTCGCTGTGGCGATGTTTCACTGCTCAGAATGGATTCGCCAGCTCAAAAACGTTGGTATTATATTTATATTTCACTACACCACCACTGCCTCTGCCAGCTGTGCTGTCGCTGGAAAACAGCCTGCTTCCTTTAAATAGGCTGTGATAATATGATTTACCCTCCATAAAAACAAAGGTAAACATCAACACCGCTGTAACTGTGTTGTTACAGAGACCTCAAGTAAACGATGATGAACTTTGGTTTCTCAAATGATGAGAATTGAGTAAGATGTGGCTAAAAATATGAAAAAATCAGTGAGAGGGAGAAGACATTGTTGATATATAGAGGGAGAAGAGAGAGACATTGTTGATA
Organism: Oncorhynchus mykiss; assembly: GCF_057628025.1. NCBI lineage: Eukaryota > Metazoa > Chordata > Actinopteri > Salmoniformes > Salmonidae > Oncorhynchus > Oncorhynchus mykiss. The sequence goes on along the minus strand of NC_143043.1, from coordinate 53,148,565 downwards.
TATAGACGGAGAAGAGAGACATTGTTGATATATAGACGGAGAAGAGAGACATTGTTGATATATAGACGGAGAAGAGAGACATTGTTGATATATAGATGGAGAAGAGAGACATTGTTGATATTTAGAGGGAGAAGAGATACATTGTGTATATATAGAGGGAGAAGAGAGACATTGTTGATATTTAGAGGGAGAAGAGATACATTGTGTATATATAGAGGGAGAAGAGAGACATTGTTGATATTTAGAGGGAGAAGAGATACATTGTGTATATATAGAGGGAGAAGAGAGACATTGTTGATATTTAGAGGGAGAAGAGAGACAATGTTGATATTTAGAGGGAGAAGAGTGAGAAAGTGTTGATTAAGAGAGGGAGAAGAGTGAGAAAGTGTTGATATTTATAGGAAGAAGAGAGAGAAAGTGTTGATTAAGAAAGGGAGAAGAGAGAGAAAGTGTTGATTAAGAGCGGGAGAAGAGAGATAAAGTGTTGATTAAGAGCGGGAGAAGAGAGAGAGGGTGTTGATTAAGAGAGGGAGAAGAGTGAGAAAGTGTTGGTTAAGAGAGGGAGAAGAGAGAGAAAGTGTTGATTAAGAGAGGGAGAAGAGTGAGAAAGTGTTGATTAAGAGCGGGAGAAGAGAGAGAGGGTGTTGATGTATCATTGAATGGATTCCCTCATACACAGACAATGACCCATTTAAACACACAATGACACTTCCACACACATCATCCGTGGTCTGGCGATAGATTGAATGACTTAAATTCAATGACATGAGAAGAAAAAACGTACGTAGGAACAATAGAAAAGAGTGTTAAGCAGATGGATAGAGCCTTTACCGATGTCATCGCTGGTCTCAACCTCCTGCCTGGTGGTTTCAACACAGGATGTATGTGGTGTCAGTGGGGCAGGGTGACACAAATGATGTTGACAACTGTCAGAGAGACAGAGAGAGAGAGAGAATGAGAGAGAGAGAGAGAGGGGTCCAGAGAGTGAGAGAGGTCCAGCGAGAGAGAGAAGAAAGAGAGAGCTCGAGTTCCAGAGTCCCAGAGAGAGAGAGAGAGAGACAGACAGAGAGAGACAGAGAGAGAGCGAGTTCCACAGCCCTGCGTGTCCCTGTTCTTCTGGTTTTCTCCTGATACCCTGTGGTACACCACAGTAACCCCGGCTGTGGCTGGGCACTGTGGTGTCGCTGTGGTCCTGCCCCAGGCTTCAAAGGCCCCAGGCCCAGCCACAGACCTAATTAGAGGGGCAAGTCCCGGACCAGGACCCTGCATGGGCTGTGGACAAGCAAGTGGAAACTACACTACTGTACAATCCACTACACAACAAACTACAGTACACTTCAGTTCAGTGGCAAGCAAGTGGAAATTTGTGCAAGTTCACATTACACTAAACAGTACACATCACTACACAATACAAACAACACTAAACAGTAAACACTACACTACACAGTACACACTACACAACACAGTAAACACTACACAGTACACATCACAAAACAGTAAACATCACTACACAGTACACATCGCTACACAATACACACTCCACCGCACTACACAGTACACAATACACAGTACACATCACTAAACAGTACACATCACTACACAGTACACACTAAACAGTACACATCACTAAACAGTACACATCACTAAACAGTACACATCACTAAACAGTACACATCGCTACACAATACACACTCCACCGCACTACACAGTACACAATACACGGTACACATCATTAAACAGTACACATCACTACACAGTACACACTAAACAGTACACATCACTACGCAATACACACTACACTACGCAGTACACTCCACACAGTAAACATCACTACACTACACAGTACACACTACACTACACAGTAAACATTACACTACACAGTACACACTACACTACACAACACAGTAAACACTACACAGTACACATCACTAAACACCACACTACACTACACATCACTTAACAGTACACATCACTACACAATACACACTACACAGTACACATCACTATGCAATACACACTACACTACGCAGTACACACAAGACTACACAGTACACACTACACATCACTACACTGTACACAACACTACACAGTACACACTACACTGAACACTACACTACACAGCACACATCACTACACAATACGAACTACTCTCCACAGTATACAGTACACTGCACAGTACACACTACACTACACTACACTAGTGGTGGGGGCTGTTTGGAATGGCCTCTGGGATAACTAATGGTATATTAGGTAGTGGTGGGGGCTGTTTGGAATGGCCTCTGGGATAACTAATGGTATATTAGGTAGTGGTGGGGGCTGTTTGGAATGGCCTCTGGGATAACTAATGGTATATTAGGTAGTGGTGGGGGCTGTTTGGAATGGCCTCTGGGATAACTAATGGTATATTAGGTAGTGGTGGGGGCTGTTTGGAATGGCCTCTGGGATAACTAATGGTATATTAGGTAGTGGTGGGGGCTGTTTGGAATGGCCCCTGGGATAACTAATGGTATATTAGGTAGTGGTGGGGGCTGTTTGGAATGGCCTCTGGGATAACTAATGGTATATTAGGTAGTGGTGGGGGCTGTTTGGAATGGCCTCTGGGATAACTAATGGTATATTAGGTAGTGGTGGGGGGTGTTTGGAATGGCCTCTGGGATAACTAATGGTATATTAGGTAGTGGTGGGGGCTGTTTGGAATGGCCTCTGGGATAACTAATGGTATATTAGGTAGTGGTGGGGGCTGTTTGGAATGGCCTCTGGGATAACTAATGGTATATTAGGTAGTGGTGGGGGCTGTTTGGAATGGCCTCTGGGATAACTAATGGTATATTAGGTAGTGGTGGGGGCTGTTTGGAATGGCCTCTGGGATAACTAATGGTATATTAGGTAGTGGTGGGGGCTGTTTGGAATGGCCTCTGGGATAACTAATGGTATATTAGGTAGTGGTGGGGGCTGTATGGAATGGCCTCTGGGATAACTAATGGTATATTAGGTAGTGGTGGGGGCTGTTTGGAATGGCCTCTGGGATAACTAATGGTATATTAGGTAGTGGTGGGGGGTGTTTGGAATGGCCTCTGGGATAACTAATGGTATATTAGGTAGTGGTGGGGGCTGTTTGGAATGGCCTCTGGGATAACTAATGGTATATTAGGTAGTGGTGGGGGCTGTTTGGAATGGCCTCTGGGATAACTAATGGTATATTAGGTAGTGGTGGGGGCTGTTTGGAATGGCCTCTGGGATAACTAATGGTATATTAGGTAGTGGTGGGGGGTGTTTGGAATGGCCTCTGGGATAACTAATGGTATATTAGGTAGTGGTGGGGGCTGTTTGGAATGGCCTCTGGGATAACTAATGGTATATTAGGTAGTGGTGGGGGCTGTTTGGAATGGCCTCTGGGATAACTAATGGTATATTAGGTAGTGGTGGGGGCTGTTTAGAATGGCCTCTGGGATAACTAATGGTATATTAGGTAGTGGTGGGGGCTGTTTGGAATGGCCTCTGGGATAACTAATGGTATATTAGGTAGTGGTGGGGGTTGCTTTGAGTGGCAGGGACGCTGCCTCCGTATCGCTAGCAAGATCAAAGGAGTAAATGTGGTCTCTGTACTAAACAAGAACACATATTGAGCTGTGTAATATCAAGGCTATTTTTAAAGCAACTGTCCAGTGTTTCCACATGCTTATGAAACATGACCTATAATTAATTACAATATGACAGAAACTGTTTCCCTTCCAAAACTAAAAAAGGTCATTAAATATGTTGAAAAGAAGGTTTTCTGTGTTGGAATGGTGTGGGCTGTACCCTAACAACAGAATGGTGTGGGCTGTACCCTAACAACAGAATGGTGTGGGCTGTACCCTAACAACAGAATGGTGTGGGCTGTACCCTAACAACAGAATGGTGTGGGCTGTACCCTAACAACAGAATGGTGTGGGCTGTACCCTAACAACAGAATGGTGTGGGCTGTACCCTAACAACAGAATGGTGTGGGCTGTACCCTAACAACAGAATGGTGTGGGCTGTACCCTAACAACAGAATGGTGTGGGCTGTACCCTAACAACAGAATGGTGTGGGCTGTACCCTAACAACATAATGGTGTGGGCTGTACCCTAACAACAGAATGGTGTGGGCTGTACCCTAACAACATAATGGTGTGGGCTGTACCCTAACAACATAATGGTGTGGGCTGTACCCTAAGAAAAGAATGGTGTGGGCTGTACCCTAACAACAGAATGGTGTGGGCTGTACCCTAACAACAGAATGGTGTGGGCTGTACCCTAACAACATAATGGTGTGGGCTGTACCCTAACAACATAATGGTGTGGGCTGTACCCTAACAACAGAATGGTGTGGGCTGTACCCTAACAACATAATGGTGTGGGCTGTACCCTAACAACAGAATGGTGTGGGCTGTACCCTAACAACATAATGGTGTGGGCTGTACCCTAACAACATAATGGTGTGGGCTGTACCCTAAGAACAGAATGGTGTGGGCTGTACCCTAACAACAGAATGGTGTGGGCTGTACCCTAACAACAGAATGGTGTGGGCTGTACCCTAACAACAGAATGGTGTGGGCTGTACCCTAACAACATAATGGTGTGGGCTGTACCCTAACAACATAATGGTGTGGGCTGTACCCTAACAACAGAATGTTGTGGGCTGTACCCTAACAACATAATGGTGTGGGCTGTACCCTAACAACATAATGGTGTGGGCTGTACCCTAACAACAGAATGGTATGGGCTGTACCCTAACAACAGAATGGTGTGGGCTGTTCCCTAACAACATAATGGTGTGGGCTGTACCCTAACAACAGAATGGTGTGGGCTGTACCCTAACAACAGAATGGTGTGGGCTGTACCCTAAGAACAGAATGGTGTGGGCTGTACCCTAACAACAGAATGGTGTGGGCTGTACCCTAACAACATAATGGTGTGGGCTGTACCCTAACAACAGAATGGTGTGGGCTGTACCCTAACAACATAATGGTGTGGGCTGTACCCTAACAACAGAATGGTGTGGGCTGTACCCTAACAACAGAATGGTGTGGGCTGTACCCTAACAACATAATGGTGTGGGCTGTACCCTAACAACAGAATGGTGTGGGATGTACCCTAAGAACAGAATGGTGTGGGCTGTACCCTAACAACAGAATGGTGTGGGCTGTACCCTAACAACAGAATGGTGTGGGCTGTACCCTAACAACAGAATGGTGTTGGCTGTACCCTAACAACAGAATGGTGTGGGAGGTACCCTAACAACAGAATGGCGTGGGCTGTACCCTAACAACAGAATGGTGTGGGCTGTACCCTAACAACAGAATGGTGTGGGCTGTACCCTAACAACAGAATGGTGTGGGCGTACCCCAACAATGGAATGGTGTGGGCGTACCCTAACAACAGAATGGTGTGGGCGTACCCCAACAATGGAATGGTGTGGGCGTACCCCAACAATGGAATGGTGTGGGCTGTACCCTAACAACGGAATGGTGTGAGCTGTACCCCAACAACGGAATGGTGTGGGCTGTACCCCAACAATGGAATGATGTGGGCTGTACCCCAACAACGGAATGATGTGGGCTGTACCCCAACAACAGAATGATGTGGGCGTACCCCAACAACGAAATGATGTGGGCGTACCCCAACAACAGAATGGTGTGGGCTGTACCCCAACAACAGAACGATGTGGGCGTACGCCAACAACGGAATTATGTTTTTTGGATTGAAGAAGGCACAATGATGCTGAAACGTTAAACACCGGTAAACGGTAAATACCCAGTGAATTACTGGGAGTTTATATGTGGAGTGTGCGACTCTCTTTATTTTTGATAGTTGATCGTTAATTCGCCGTTAGTCAGTACCTCCACACAAACCAAAGTGCATCAGCTAAACTTTATTTTTGTTAATTGGGTTTACAGAGTACTAACAATACTTCAAAGGTTTAAAACAAAAAGCCTCGTCTGAAATCATTATAAATGAATCCATGTACCGGTTGTTCAGGGAATTATGGTCAACTCAACTTCAAATGCCATGTTGTAATACTATTGAGACGAATGCAGACATCTGGGCCTGTTCCCATAGGACTGTGAGGGTGGAAGAGCTTCTGGGTCTGTTCCCATAGGACTGTGAGGGTGGAAGAGCTTCTGGGTCTGTTCCCATAGGGCTGTGAGGGTGGAAGAGCTTCTGGGCCTGTTCCCATAGGGCTGTGATTGGGGAAGAGCTTCTGGGCCTGTTCCCATAGGGCTGTGAGGGTGGAAGAGCTTCTGGGTCTGTTCCCATAGGGCTGTGAGGGTGGAAGAGCTTCTGGGTCTGTTCCCATAGGGCTGTGAGGGTGGAAGAGCTTCTGGGCCTGTTCCCATAGGGCTGTGAGGGGGGAAGAGCTTCTGGGCCTGTTCCCATAGGGCTGTGAGGGTGGAAGAGCTTCTGGGCCTGTTCCCATAGGGCTGTGATTGGGGAAGAGCTTCTGGGCCTGTTCCCATAGGGCCGTGAGGGTGGAAGAGCTTCTGGGTCTGTTCCCATAGGACTGTGAGGGTGGAAGAGCTTCTGGGTCTGTGCCCATAGGGCTGTGAGGGTGGAAGAGCTTCTGGGCCTGTTCCCATAGGGCTGTGAGGGGGGAAGAGCTTCTGGGCCTGTTCCCATAGGGCTGTGAGGGTGGAAGAGCTTCTGGGCCTGTTCCCATAGGGCTGTGAGGGTGGAAGAGCTTCTGGGCCTGTTCCCATAGGGTTGTGAGGGTGGAAGAGCTTCTGGGCATGTTCCCATAGGACTGTGAGGGTGGAAGAGCTTCTGGGCCTGTTCCCATAGGACTGTGAGGGGGGAAGAGCTTCTGGGCCTGTTCCCATAGGGCTGTGAGGGTGGAAGAGCTTCTGGGCCTGTTCCCATAGGGTTTTGAGTGGGGAAGAGCTTCTGGGCCTGTTCCCATAGGGTTGTGAGGGTGGAAGAGCTTCTGGGCCTGTTCCCATAGGGTTGTGATGGTGGAAGATCTTCTGGGCCTGTTCCCATAGGGCTGTGAGTGTGGAAGAGCTTCTGGGCCTGTTCCCATAGGGCTGTGAGGGTGGAAGAGCTTCTGGGCCTGTTCCCATAGGACTGTGAGGGTGGAAGAACTTCTGGGCCTGTTCCCATAGGGCTGTGAGGGTGGAAGAGCTTCTGGGCCTGTTCCCATAGGACTGTGAGGGGGAAGAGCTTCTGGGCCTGTTCCCATAGGGCTGTGAGGGTGGAAGAGCTTCTGGGCCTGTTCCCATAGGGTTGTGAGGGGGGAAGAGCTTCTGGGCCTGTTCCCATAGGGTTGTGAGGGTGGAAGAGCTTCTGGGCCTGTTCCCCTAGGGTTGTGAGGGTGGAAGAGCTTCTGGGCCTGTTCCCATAGGACTGTGAGGGTGGAAGAGCTTCTGGGCCTGTTCCCATAGGGCTGTGAGGGTGGAAGAGCTTCTGGGCCTGTTCCCATAGGACTGTGAGGGGGGAAGAGCTTCTGGGCCTGTTCCCATAGGGCTGTGAGGGTGGAAGAGCTTCTGGGCCTGTTCCCATAGGGCTGTGACGGGGGAAGAGCTTCTGGGCCTGTTCCCATAGGGCTGTGAGTGTGGAAGAGCTTCTGGGCCTGTTCCCATAGGGCTGTGAGGGGGGAAGAGCTTCTGGGCCTGTTCCCATAGGGCTGTGAGGGGGGAAGAGCTTCTGGGCCTGTTCCCATAGGGCTGTGAGGGTGGAAGAGCTTCTGGGCCTGTTCCCATAGGGCTGTGAGGGGGGAAGAGCTTCTGGGCCTGTTCCCATAATGCTGTGAGGGTGGAAGAGCTTCTGGGCCTGTTCCCATAGGGCTGTGAGTGTGGAAGAGCTTCTGGGCCTGTTCCCATAGGACTGTGAGGGGGAAGAGCTTCTGGGCCTGTTCCCATAGGGCCGTGAGGGTGGAAGAGCTTCTGGGCCTGTTCCCATAGGGCTGTGAGGGGGGAAGAGCTTCTGGGCCTGTTCCCATAGGGCTGTGAGGGTGAACAGCTATACAGGCAATACAAGTCTCATTCAAAGTAGGAGAGGAAGGAAAATGGAACGTTGTTATTGAAACAACCTTCTGCTGTTTAGAGGAGATTGGAATCTAGAGGACGTAAGAGTGGCAACTCCCAAAAGAAAACTGTGTTTCAATCACGTCCTTTTTAGTCATTGTGAATACTTTCTCATAGGCTGAAATTTGTCATCAGAAAACATTTCACTGACATGATGTATTAAAAGCACTATTTTATGGATTATTTTTAATTCTTAGAGCATAGTATTTCCAACAAAATTATAAAGACCTCTGACTTTAAAAGTGTATCTGATGTGTGGAATCAAACTGCTGTCAAATGTAAACCTCAGAGCAAATATCAATCTCAAACAAAGACAAGACATATGGAGGAAACCGTTCATTCTGGCGTCAATAAGAGGGTTTAAATTTTACGGTTGTCTCTCGTAGCTAGCCTAAGATGAACGCATTAAACTGTAAGTGCCTCTGGATAAGAATGCCCCGTGACCCCATTAATACACCATTTCAATTAGAATGAGATGAAAGACCTCCATATTTTGGCCTTTTAAAGTCTGAATCAACCTGTAGTCTCATTGGACATGTAATTGCGATGTAGCTGTGGTCAGCGTCAGGTAACATCGGCCGTGGTAAACTCCTTCACGCAGACCACGGCCCAAAATATAAACCCGCTTTACTGACTACAGAACGAACGGTTTCCTCCATATTTCTGGTTTTATGTTTGAGGCTGAAGAAGGCAGCACTTTGTGTAATTTAGTTTTGAAAGATCTGAGAAACAGATATTAAAAGATGAACGTTTCCTGTGTCTACCCTACACCCGCTGCATTCAAGCACCGCAGAGTTACTAGAGAGGACGCCGATAGGACCTAAGACTCTCCGAATCAGACTGCCCTGTCTGGTCCCAGTCAGATGCAGAGGCACCCCAGAGCAGTGAGTTTTGAGCGTACGTCAATGTGAACGACTGCATTTTTACGCTGAAGTTTGCTTCTCAGCAAAAAGGTTTCAACTACATACATTATTATTATTATTATTATTTTCAAACGTCATTTTGATTTTAATTTATGGCATTTTCTGAGCAAAGTATAGCACAACATTTTTTGGGGGGGATAACACGTGATTTGAAAGTGTATCTGACATGTGAATTCAAAGTGCGCTGTCACATTCTAACCTCAGAGACATATTTAATATGTTTCGCCGGTGTATCTAAAACCAGAGTGATGTCTTCACGAGTACATCCCCATGACAACTTCAGACAACAAATACATTTCAAAAAAAGAAACAAGAGACCAAAGGGCCAGCCTGATGAGACGGTCGGGTTCTCTGTCCCAAATCACACCCTATTCCCTATACTGTATAACACACTCCTTCTGACCACACTCTGATTAAATGTAGTGCATTAGCTAGGGAACAGGGTTCCATTTGGGTTGCAGGGCTGGTAGTAGTAAAGGTTGGAACGTTAGGGCGGTGAGATGAATGGGATTGATCAAGGAGATTTCATGTGAAAATGCTACAGTTTCGTGGGTCTTGGTCAAACTCTCTAAACTCAGACCACAGCTACATTCTACACCACATCCCTCTGCCCTACTTCTCTGGTTCACCGCTCTAGAAAACACAGACTTCTGGAAAGGCAAAAACACCATCAATAAATTCATTACACATTTATATTTAAATATTTATATATATTTTTTAAAAGAGGCAATGTTTCAAAAAAAATAAAAATAAATAAATATAAAAAGGCCTTGTATTCTGCTACCAATAGTATTTTTAGTGCTGTGTCACGTCGTCCCGCTGAGTGGAGCTGGGTTGTGGTGTGGCGAGGGCCGGGGACTGGGCTTGGGTTAGCGAAGGACAGCTGTGTAAGAAGCGTTCTGACCGAACCATGAGCATGTCCCAAATGGCACCCTATTCCCTTTTTATCCCCAAAGGGCTCTGGTCAAAGGTAGTGCACTACACAGGGAAGAGAGTGCCAATTGGGACATAGACCATGCCTCGCTTCTCAGACCAAGCTGTGTGATAGATAGTTAACTCAATAGCAGGACAAGCTGTGCGATAGAGAGTTAACTCAATAACAGGACCAGCTGTGTGGTAGAGAGTTAACTCAATAGCAGGACCAGCTGTGTGGTAGAGAGTTAACTCAATAACAGGACCAGCTGTGTGGTAGAGAGTTCTACTCAATAACAGGACCAGCTGTGTGATAGAGAGTTCTACTCAATAGCAGGACCAGCTATGCGATAGAGAGTTAACTCAATAGCAGGACCAGCTGTGCGATAGAGAGTTAACGCAATAGCAGGACCAGCTGTGCGATAGAGAGTTAACTCAATAGCAGGACCAGCTGTGCGATAGAGAGTTAACTCAATAACAGGACCAGCTGTGCGATAGAGAGTTAACTCAATAGCAGGACCAGCTGTGCGGTAGAGAGTTAACTCAATAGCAGGACAAGCTGTGCGATAGAGAGTTAACTCAATAGCAGGACCAGCTGTGTGATAGAGAGTTCTACTCAATAGCAGGACCAGCTATGCGATAGAGAGTTAACTCAATAGCAGGACCAGCTGTGCGGTAGAGAGTTAACTCAATAGCAGGACAAGCTGTGCGATAGAGAGTTAACTCAATAGCAGGACCAGCTGTGTGATAGAGAGTTAACTCAATAGCAGGACCAGCTGTGCGGTAAAGAGTTAACTCAATAGCAGGACCAGCTGTGCGGTAGAGAGTTAACTCAATAGCAGGACCAGCTGTGTGATAGAGAGTTAACTCAATAGCAGGACCAGCTGTGCGGTAGAGAGTTAACTCAATAGCAGGACAAGCTGTGCGATAGAGAGTTAACTCAATAGCAGGACCAGCTGTGTGATAGAGAGTTCTACTCAATAGCAGGACCAGCTGTGCGATAGAGAGTTAACTCAATAACAGGACCAGCTGTGCGATAGAGAGTTAACTCAATAGCAGGACCAGCTGTGCGATAGAGAGTTAACTCAATAACAGGACCAGCTGTGCGATAGAGAGTTAACTCAATAACAGGACCAGCTGTGCAATAGCGAGTTAACTCAATAACAGGACCAGCTGTGCGGTAGAGAGTTCTACTCAATATCCAGATCAGCTGTGTGAGAGAGGAGAGAGAGAAGAGAGGAGAAGAGAGGAGCACTCTGGGCAGAACCAACCCCAGATGGATTCTGGTGGCACGTGGCATTTGAACTGTTAGTTATGGTTTCGAAGGGAATGACCTGTGGCCCAAATACAATGAAATACAGTTTTTTTTTCACTAAGGATTTAAAGAGGAACCAAATGCAGTTGAACTGTTCTGCAACGATACTTGGTGGAGTTCAAATGCATTAAAATTGACCAACTGTAACGACGTTCGTCTGTAGGAGGAGAAGCGGACCAAAAAGCAGCGTGCTGGTTACTCATGTTTCTTTAGTGGAAAATGAACGATACATGAAATAACTTAAATCTACAAAACAACAAACGGAACGTGAAAAACCTATACAGCCTATCCTGTGACAACAAACACAGTGACAGGAACAATCACCCCCCAAACACACAGTGAAACCCAGGCTACCTAAGTATGATTCTCAATCAGAGACAACTAATGACACCTGCCTCTGATTGAGAACCGTACTAGGCCGAAAACATAGAAATGCCCCAAAACATAGAAAAACAAACAGACTGCCCACCCAACTCACGCCCTGACCATACTAACTACATACAAAACAACGGAAATCAAGGTCAGAACGTGACACCAACTTTACAGTAAAAACATCACACATTGAGTAGAGAATTGAAATTGGTTTTGGAATTTCAGTTTACTTCCTGAATTGATTGGCCAATTTTGATTAACATCATTTAGATATGATCCTAATCATGTGTAAACCACTATTCTGTATCTGGGACACATGAAAACACATTCTAACATTTATTGACAGGCCCTCATGTAAATGTTCTACCTGTTGAGAGAGCGAGAGAGAGGGAGAGAGAGAAGGGGGTAGAGAGGGAGAGGGGGGTGAAGAGAGAGAGAGATGGTTGAGAGAGAGAGAGAGAGAGGGGGGGGGGTAGATAGAGGGAGAGAGAGAGAGAGGGGGTGAGGGAGAGAGAGAGAGAGGGGGGGTTAGTGAGAGAGATGGGGAAAGAGAGAGAGGGGGTAGAGAGAGGGAGAGAGAGAAGGGGGTAGAGAGGGAGAGGGGGGTGAAGAGAGAGAGAGATGGTTGAGAGAGAGAGAGAGAGAGAGAGGGGGTAGATAGAGGGAGAGAGAGAGAGAGAGAGAGGGAGAGAGAGAGAGGGGGTAGAGGGAGAGAGGGAGAGAGAGGGGGGCTAGAGGGAGAGAGAGAGGGGGGGTATAGAGAGAGGGAGAGAGAGAGGGGGGGTAGAGGGAGAGAGGGAGAGAGAGAGAGGGGGGGTAGATGGAGAGGGAGAGAGAGAGAGAGGAGATAGGGAGAGAGAGAGAGGGAGAGAGAGGGAGAGAGAGAGAGGGAGAGAGAGGGAGAGAGAGAGGGGGTAGAAAGAGACAGAGAGAGAGAGAGATATATATATATATAGAGAGAGAGAGAGAGACAGAGAGAGAGCTGTTGACTGGGGTCTTTTAGGGCCTCTGCCACCTATCTCAAACAGTCACAGGGCCAGTCCACTGGACTCTCTGCAACAGCATTACACAACAAGAGAAGGTATCGGACAAACCAATATTCTCTTGCATAAGAATAGCTTATCTGATCACCCAAAAATACCACATAAACTGAGTTTTTTAAGTGTCCAACTATTGTATATTTTACCCACAGTTTCTCAGTTGCATAAACCACTATTCTGATATCTGATAAACTGAGAACAACATGTATCAGAGGTGCGGTATAACTGCGCCGGGTCAGTGTAGGGAAGGTGCAGTCAGAGAACTATTTACATTTGGGAAATGAAAACATGTTCTTTGATTGTTCATATGTTTATTTGGAAATGAACACAGTTGCATTCAGTGGAAGTTTAAAAAAAAACTTGTTATAGTTTTGCTATTGTTCTTATTGTAACAAAATGATCAATCCAACACAGCTTGTGCCTATAATGTCTCCAGAAGACAGAACAACAGAAGAGAGTTCGAAATTCTAATATTCTATATTCACTGATTTAATTCTGCTGTTATAAAGTTAAAGTTTTACTGTTAAACTACTTGACATATAAGCTAATGTTCTGGTATGAAATTCCCACTGTCCAGCTCCCTCCCGTACTGCTAAGTCATGTGTATGGGGGAGTTTACGGTGCAGGACACTGTCTCTCACTGGCTAGATGGGGGAGTTTACGGTGCAGGACACTGTCTCTCACTGGCTAGATGGGGGAGTTTACGGTGCAGGACACTGTCTCTCACTGGCTAGATGGGGGAGTTTATGGTGCAGGACACTGTCTCTCACTGGCTAGATGGGGGAGTTTACGGTGCAGGACACTGTCTCTCACTGGCTAGATGGGGGAGTTTACGGTGCAGGACACTGTCTCTCACTGGCTAGATGGGGGAGTTTACGGTACAGGACACTGTCTCTCACTGGCTAGATGGGGGAGTTTACGGTGCAGGACACTGTCTCTCACTGGCTAGATGGGGGAGTTTACGGTGCAGGACACTGTCTCTCACTGGCTAGATGGGGGAGTTTACGGTGCAGGACACTGTCTCTCACTGGCTAGATGGGGGAGTTTACGGTGCAGGACACTGTCTTTCACTGGCTAGATGGGGGAGTTTACGGTGCAGGACACTGTCTCTCACTGGCTAGATGGGGGAGTTTACGGTGCAGGACACTGTCTTTCACTGGCTAGATGGGGGAGTTTACGGTGCAGGACACTGTCTCTCACTGGCTAGATGTGGGAGTTTACGGTGCAGGACACTGTCTCTCACTGGCTAGATGTGGGAGTTTACGGCGCAGGACACTGGCTCTATGCGGTAGTTTACGGTGCAGGACATTGTCTCACTGTCTCGCTTACAAAGGCCCTGTACAGTGAGCTGTTTTAGCACAGGTCAGCCTGAGCCTGGGCATAAGTTCCGCTCCAGTAGAGTGCAGGAGGGCAGAATAAATCATCGCCTCTGTGGGCTGGGGAGGAGATTAGGGTAGCATTTTTATTTAATTATTTTTATTTCACCTTTATTTAACCAGGTAGGCTAGTTGAGAACAAGTTCTCATTAACAACTGTGACCTGGCCAAGATAAAGCATAGCAGTGTGAACAGACAACACAGAGTTACACATGGAGTAAACAATTAACAAGTCAATAACACAGTAGAAAAAAAAGGGGAATCTATATACATTGTGTGCAAAAGGCATGAGGAGGTAGGCGAATAATTACAATTTTGCAGATTAATAACACTGGAGTGATAAATTATCAGATGGTCATGTGCAGGTAGAGATATTGGTGTGCAAAAGAGCAGAAAAGTAAATAAATAAAAACAGTATGGGGATGAGGTAGGTAAAAATGGGTGGGCTATTTACCGATAGACTATGTACAGCTGCAGCGACCGGTTAACTGCTCAGATAGCAGATGTTTGAAGTTGGTGAGGGAGATAAAAGTCACCAACTTCAGCGATTTTTGCAATTCGTTCCAGTCACAGGCAGCAGAGAACTGGAACGAAAGGCGGCTAAATGAGGTGTTGGCTTTAGGGATGATCAGTGAGATACACCTGCTGGAGCGCGTGCTACGGATGGGTGTTGCCATCGTGACCAGTGAACTGAGATAAGGCGGAGCTTTACCTAGCATGGACTTGTAGATGACCTGGAGCCAGTGGGTCTGGCGATGAATATGTAGCGAGGGCCAGCCGACTAGAGGATACAAGTCGCAGTGGTGGGTGGTATAAGGTGCTTTAGTGACAAAACGGATGGCACTGTGATAAACTGCATCCAGTTTGCTGAGTAGAGTGTTGGAAGCAATTTTGTAGATGACATCGCCGAAGTCGAGGATCGGTAGGATAGTCAGTTTTACTAGGGTAAGTTTGGCGGCGTGAGTGAAGGAGGCTTTGTTGCGGAATAGAAAGCCGATTCTTGATTTGATTTTTGATTGGGTAGAGGTGCTGAAAAGCTCCCATACACCTGTCCCAGAACCGTGCAACAGCCTCCAAAGCATGCTCTCCACTTACCTCCCCTAATTTATTTAGCAAATGTGACAACACCTCACTCGTGACAGACACAAGCAAAAAACTCTTCGCAGAAATGTTGCAGCATCCTAAACATTAGAGATCTGACATGCTGTATGGGATAAAAAAATAGATTATTGTTCATTCTGACAGATTACAACCGCTACGACCATTGTGCCCTGTCCCCTCTGGGTAGGGTAAACGAAGTCAATCAATCAATCAAATTTATTTATAATGCCCTTCGTACATCAGCTGATATCTCAAAGTGCTGTACAGAAACCCAGCCTAAAACCTCAAACAGCAAGCAATGCAGGTGTAGAAGCACGGTGGCTAGGAAAAACTCCCTAGAAAGGCAGGAACCTAGGAAGAAACCTAGAGAGGAACCAGGCTCTGAGGGGTGGCCAGTGCTCTTCTGGCTGTGCCGTGTGGAGATTATAACAGAACATGGCCATTAAGGCAAGATCGTTCTACAAGATGTTCAAACGTTCATAGATGACCAGCAGGGCCAAATAAGAATCACAGGGGTTGTAGAGGGTGCAACATGTCGGTACCTCAGGAGTAAATGTCAGTTGGCTTTTCATAGCTAAGCATTCAGAGGTCAAGACAGCAGGTGCGGTAGAGAGAGAAAGTTGAAAACAGCAGGTTCGGGACAAGGTAGCACATCCGGTGAACAG
This sequence comes from Oncorhynchus mykiss, assembly GCF_057628025.1. Lineage (NCBI taxonomy): Eukaryota > Metazoa > Chordata > Actinopteri > Salmoniformes > Salmonidae > Oncorhynchus > Oncorhynchus mykiss. The sequence continues at coordinate 53,132,816 of NC_143043.1, read as the reverse complement.
GTCAGAGTGTCATAGCCGCAGGCAGAACAGTTGAATCTGGAGCGGCAGCACAATCAGGTGGACTGGTGACAGCCCGGAGTCACTAGGTCAGGTAGTCCTGAGGCATGTCCTAGGGCTCAGGTCCTCCGGAAGGGAAGGGAGAGAGGGAGAGAGAGAGAATTAGAGGAAGCATACTTAAATTCACACAGGACACCAGACAAGACAGGAGAATTACACCAGATATAACAGACTGACCCTAGCCCCCCATCACATAGACTATTGCAGCATAGATACTGGAGGCTGAGACAGGGGGGGGGTCGGGGGACAATGATACCCCCGGATAGGGCCAACCAGGCAGGATATAACCCAACCCACTTTGCCAAAGCACAGCCCCCATACCACAAGAGTATAGCCCACAAAGATCTCATCCACCGCACGAGCCTGAGGGGGTGCAAAACTGGACAGTAAGAGCACCTCTGTGACTCAACCCACTGAAGTGAAGCACCCCTCCTAGGGACGGCATGGCAGAGCACCAGTAAAGCCAGTGACTCAGCCCACCGTAACAGGGTCAGAGGCAGAGAATCCCAGTGGAGCGAGGGGAGCCGGCAAGGCAGAGACAGCAAGGGTGGTTCGTGCAATGCATTGCCGTTCACCTTCCCACTCCTGGGCCAGACTACACTCAATCATAGGACCTACTGAAGAGATGAGTCTTCAATAAAGACTTAAAGGTTGAGACCGAGTCTGCATCTCTCCCATGGATAGACTGACCATTCCATACAAATTGAGCTCTACAGGAGAAAGCCCTGCCTCCAGCTGTTTGCTTAGAAATTCTTGGGACAGTTAGGCCTGCGTCTTGTGACCGTAGCGTACGTGTAGGTATGTACAACAGGACCAAATCAGAGAGATAGGTAGGCGCAAGCCCATGTAATGCTTTGTAGGTTAGCAGTAAAACCTTGAAATCAGCCCTAGCCTGTCATGTACTGTCATGTTGTCTTGTCTCTGTCCTTTCCCTTCACCCTGTCTCCCTCTGCTGGTCGTGTTAGGTTACCTTTTCTCCCCCGCTTTCCCCCAGCTGTCCCTTGTCTCCTCTAACTACCCATTCACCCCGTTCCCCACCTGTTCCCTTTTTTCCCTCTGATTAGGTCCCTATATCTCTCTCTGTTTCTGCTCCTGTCCTTGTCGGATTCTTGTTTGTTTGTGTCATTCATGCCTGAACCAGACTGTCGTCATGTTTGCTGTAACCTTGTCCTGTCCTGTCGGAATCTGCCGGTCCATCTGAGCCTACCTATGTTTGGTAATTAAAGAAGCTCTGTTTAAGTTGATTCGCTTTTGGGTCCTCATTCACGCACCGTAACAGAAGAATCCGACCAAGAATGGACCCAGCGACTTCGGATCCTCTCCACTCAGCCGTCGAGATCCAGGGAGCGATGCTAGGCAGACACAAGCAGGAATTGTCTGCTGCTCGACATGCCGTTGAGACCCTGGCCACCCAAGTCTCCAACCTCACAGAACAGGTTCACCATCTCCGCCTCGATCCACCGGCCACTTCCAGGGCTTTCGAATCTCCGGAGCCCAGAATCAATAACCCGCCGTGTTACTCTGGGGAGCCCACTGAATGCCGCTCGTTCCTCACCCAGTCTGATATTGTGTTTTCTCTCCAGCCCAACACTTACTCCAGGAGCACTGCTCGTGTCGCCTACGTCATATCTCTCCTTATTGGACGGGCTCGTGAGTGGGGCACGGCAATCTGGGAGGCAAGGGCTGAGTGTACTAACCAGTATCAAGACTTTAAGGAGGAGATGATACGGGTTTTTGATCGATCTGTTTTTGGGGAGGAGGCTTCCAGGGCCCTGTCTTCCCTATGTCAAGGCAATCGATCCATAACAGACTACTCTATTGAGTTTCGCACTCTTGCTGTCTCCAGTGGCTGGAACGAGCCGGCCTTGCTCGCTCGTCTTCTGGAGGGTTTCCGCGCAGAGGTAAAGGATGAGATTCTCTCCCGGGAGGTTCCTTCCAGCGTGGATTCCTTGATTGAACTCGCTATTCGCATTGAGAGACGGGTTGATCTTCGTCACCGAGCTCGTGGAAAGGAGCTCGCGCTCTCCGTCGCCTCCCTCTCCGCATCACTACCATCTTCCTCTGCCGGCTCGGGTGCTGAGCCCATGCAGCTGGGAGGTATCCGCATCTCGACTGAGGAGAGGGAACGGAGAATCACCAACCGCCTCTGTCTCTATTGCGGTTCCGCTGGTCATTTTGTCACTTCATGTCCAGTAAAAGGCCAGAGCTCGTCAGTAAGCGGAGGGCTACTGGTGAGCGCTACTACTCCTGTCTCTCCTTCAAGATCCTGCACTACCTTGTCGGTCCATCTACGCTGGACCGGTTCGTCAGCTTCCTGCAGTGCCTTAATAGACTCTGGGGCGGAGGGCTGTTTTATGGACGAGACCTGGGCTCGGGAACATGACATTCCTCTCAGACAGTTAAAGGAGCCCACGGCCTTGTTCGCCCTGGATGGTAGTCCTCTCCCCAGGATTCAGCGTGAGACGCTACCTTTAACCCTCACTGTTTCTGGTAATCATAGTGAAACCATTTCTTTTTTAATTTTTCGTTCACCTTTTACACCTGTTGTTTTGGGCCATCCCTGGCTAGTTTGTCATAATCCTTCCATTAATTGGTCTAGTAATTCTATCCTCTCCTGGAACGTCTCTTGTCATGTGAAATGTTTAATGTCTGCTATCCCTCCTGTTTCCTCTGTCTCTTCTTCACAGGAGGAGCCTGGTGATTTGACAGGGGTGCCGGAGGAATATCACGATCTGCGCACGGTGTTCAGTCGGTCCAGGGCCACCTCTCTTCCTCCACACCGGTCGTATGATTGTAGTATTGATCTCCTTCCGGGAACCACCCCCCCCCGGGGTAGACTATACTCTCTGTCGGCTCCCGAACGTAAGGCTCTCGAAGATTATTTGTCTGTAGCTCTTGACGCCGGTACCATAGTCCCCTCCTCCTCTCCCGCCGGAGCGGGGTTTTTTTTTGTCAAGAAGAAGGACGGGTCTCTGCGCCCCTGCATAGATTATCGAGGGCTGAATGACATAACAGTGAAGAATCGTTATCCGCTTCCTCTTATGTCTTCAGCCTTCGAGATCCTGCAGGGAGCCAGGTTTTTCACTAAGTTGGACCTTCGTAACGCTTACCATCTCGTGCGCATCAGGGAGGGGGACGAGTGGAAGACGGCGTTTAACACTCCGTTAGGGCACTTTGAATACCGGGTTCTTCCTTTCGGCCTCGCTAACGCTCCAGCTGTCTTTCAGGCATTAGTCAATGATGTCCTGAGAGACATGCTGAACATCTTTGTTTTCGTTTACCTTGACGATATCCTGATTTTTTCACCGTCACTCCAGATTCATGTTCAGCACGTTCGACGTGTCCTCCAGCGCCTTTTAGAGAATTGTCTTTTTGTGAAGGCTGAGAAGTGCACTTTTCATGCCTCCTCCGTCACATTTCTCGGTTCTGTTATTTCCGCTGAAGGCATTAAGATGGATCCCGCTAAGGTCCAAGCTGTCATTGATTGGCCCGTCCCTAAGTCACGCGTCGAGCTGCAGCGCTTTCTCGGCTTCGCGAACTTCTATCGTCGTTTCATCCGTAATTTCGGTCAGGTGGCAGCTCCTCTCACAGCCCTTACTTCTGTCAAGACGTGCTTTAAGTGGTCCGTTTCCGCCCAGGGAGCTTTTGATCTCCTCAAGAATCGTTTTACATCCGCTCCTATCCTTGTTACACCTGACGTCTCTAGACAGTTCGTTGTCGAGGTTGACGCGTCAGAGGTGGGAGTGGGAGCCATCCTTTCTCAGCGCTCCCTCTCTGACGACAAGGTCCACCCATGCGCGTATTTTTCTCATCGCCTGTCGCCGTCGGAACGTAACTATGATGTGGGTAACCGCGAACTGCTCGCCATCCGGTTAGCCCTAGGCGAATGGCGACAGTGGTTGGAGGGGGCGACCGTTCCTTTTGTCGTTTGGACTGACCATAGGAACCTTGAGTACATCCGTTCTGCCAAACGACTTAATGCGCGTCAGGCGCGTTGGGCGCTGTTTTTCGCTCGTTTCGAGTTCGTGATTTCTTATCGTCCGGGCTCTAAGAACACCAAGCCTGATGCTTTGTCTCGTCTCTTCAGTTCTTCAGTAGCCTCCACTGACCCCGAGGGGATTCTCCCTGAGGGGCGTGTTGTCGGGTTGACTGTCTGGGGAATTGAGAGGCAGGTAAAGCAAGCACTCACTCAAACTCCGTCGCCGCGCGCTTGTCCTAGGAACCTTCTTTTCGTTCCCGTTCCTACTCGTCTGGCCGTTCTTCAGTGGGCTCACTCTGCCAAGTTAGCCGGCCACCCTGGCGTTCGGGGTACGCTTGCTTCCATTCGCCAGCGTTTCTGGTGGCCCACCCGGGAGCATGACACGCGTCGTTTCGTGGCTGCTTGTTCGGTCTGCGCGCAGACTAAGTCCGGTAACTCTCCTCCTGCCGGCCGTCTCAGGCCGCTTCCTATTCCCTCTCGACCGTGGTCTCACATCGCCTTAGATTTTGTCACCGGACTGCCTTCGTCAGCGGGGAAGACTGTTATTCTTACGGTTGTCGATAGGTTCTCTAAGGCGGCTCATTTCATTCCCCTTGCTAAGCTTCCTTCTGCTAAAGAGACGGCACAAATCATCATCGAGAATGTTTTCAGAATTCATGGCCTTCCGTCAGACGTCGTTTCGGACAGAGGTCCGCAATTCACGTCTCAATTTTGGAGGGAGTTTTGCCGTTTGATTGGGGCTTCCGTCAGTCTCTCTTCCGGCTTTCACCCCCAGTCTAACGGTCAAGCAGAACGGGCCAATCAGACTATTGGTCGCATCTTACGCAGTCTTTCTTTTCGCAACCCTGCGTCTTGGTCAGAACAGCTCCCCTGGGCAGAATACGCCCACAACTCGCTTCCTTCGTCTGCGACCGGGCTATCTCCTTTTCAGAGTAGCCTCGGGTACCAGCCTCCGTTGTTCTCATCTCAGTTCGCCGAGTCCAGCGTCCCCTCCGCTCAGGCTTTTGTCCAACGTTGCGAGCGCACCTGGAAGAGGGTCAGGTCTGCACTTTGCCGTTATAGGGCGCAGACTGTGAGAGCTGCTAATAAGCGTAGAACTAAGAGCCCTAGGTATTGTCGCGGTCAGAGAGTTTGGCTCTCCACTCAGAACCTTCCCCTTAAGACGGCTTCTCGCAAGTTGACCCCGCGGTTCATTGGTCCATTCCGTATCTCTCAGGTCATTAATCCTGTCGCAGTGCGACTTCTTCTTCCGCGATATCTTCGTCGCGTCCACCCGGTCTTCCATGTCTCCTGTGTTAAGCCCGTTCTTCGCGCCCCCGCTCGTCTTCCCCCCCCCCCCCCCATCCTTGTCGAGGGCGCACCTATCTACAGGGTCCGTAAGATCTTGGACATGCGTCCTCGGGGCCGTGGTCATCAGTACCTAGTTGACTGGGAGGGGTACGGTCCTGAGGAGAGGAGTTGGGTTCCCTCTCGGGACGTGCTGGACCGTGCGCTGATTGATGATTTCCTCCGTTGCCGCCAGGTTTCCTCCTCGAGTGCGCCAGGAGGCGCTCGGTGAGTGGGGGGGTACTGTCATGTACTGTCATGTTGTCTTGTCTCTGTCCTTTCCCTTCACCCTGTCTCCCTCTGCTGGTCGTGTTAGGTTACCTTTTCTCCCCCGCTTTCCCCCAGCTGTCCCTTGTCTCCTCTAACTACCCATTCACCCCGTTCCCCACCTGTTCCCTTTTTTCCCTCTGATTAGGTCCCTATATCTCTCTCTGTTTCTGCTCCTGTCCTTGTCGGATTCTTGTTTGTTTGTGTCATTCATGCCTGAACCAGACTGTCGTCATGTTTGCTGTAACCTTGTCCTGTCCTGTCGGAATCTGCCGGTCCATCTGAGCCTACCTATGTTTGGTAATTAAAGAAGCTCTGTTTAAGTTGATTCGCTTTTGGGTCCTCATTCACGCACCGTAACATAGCCTTAACAGGAAGCCAGTGTAGAGAGGCTAGCACTCGAGTAATATAAAAAACAACGTTTGGTTCTAGTCAAGATTCTAGCAGCCGTGTTTAGCACTAAGTTTATTTAGTGCTTTATTAGTTATTATAAATATTAGAGTAGAGTATTGCAGTAGTCTAATCAAGAAGAGACAAAAGCATGAATTAGCTTTTCATCATAATTTTTGGACAAAACTTTTCTGATTTTTAAAATGGTACTACGATGGAAAAAAACATTCCTTTAAATATTCTTGATATGTTCGTCAAAAGAGAGATCAGGGTGCAGAGTCTGTGACCGTGGTTGTGTGAATTTGTTTTTTTTTCGGGGGTGGGGGGGGGGGAGTAGGAAGGCAAGGGACAGGCACAGAGACCCATTTTTGACAGACCTAGATCAAGGAAGGCAAGAGAAAGACACAGAGACCCATTGTAGACAGACCTAGATCAAGTCAGGCAAGAGAAAGACACAGAGACCCATTGTAGACAGACCTAGGTCAGAGGAAGGCAAGAGAAAGACACAGAGACCCATTATAGACAGACCTAGATCAAGGAAGGCAAGAGAAAGACACAGAGACCCATTGTAGACAGACCTAGATCAGAGGAAGGCCATTTGAAATCAGCAGCGAGACAGGGACAGAAGAGAAATGAAGGGAAAACTACAACCGTTAATAGACTCTGGATTTAGTGAAATAATACCTCATCTTAATTACTCCTTATAAAATACACCAAAACGATGTGATTATGCATACAATAAAACATTAAAGGATGCCCCAAACAATCAAAATGACTTTACCCCAGTCCTCAGCAGTCCAATCCCTGTTCCTTTTGCAGAATATCAGTTTGTCCCTGATATTTTTCACGGAGAGAGGTGGCTTCTTTGCTGCCCTTCTTGACACCAGGCCATCCTCCAAAAGTCTTTGCCTCACTGTGCTTGCAGATGCACTTACGCCTGCCTGCTGCCAGTCCTGAGCAAGCTCTGTACTAGTTCTGCCCAGATCACGCAGCTGAATCAACTTTAGGAGACGGTCCTGGTGCTTGCTGGACTTTCTTGGGCACCCTGAAGCCTTCTTCACAACAATTGAACCGCTCTCCTTAAAGTTCTTGATGATCCGATACATTGTTGATTTAGGTGCAATCTTACTGGCAGCAATATCCTTGCCTGTGAAGCCCTTTTTGTGCAAAGCAATGATGACGGCGCGTGTTTCCTTGCAGGTAACCATGGTTGACAGAGGAAGAACAATGATTCCAAGCACCGCCCTCCTTTTGAAGCTTCCAGTCTGTTATTCGAACTCAATCAGCATGACAGAGTGATCTCCAGCCTTGTCCTTGTTAACACTCACATCTGTGTTAAGGAGAGAATCACTGACATGATGTCAGCTGGTCCTTTTGTGGCAGGGCTGAAATGCAGTGGAAATGTTTTTTTGGGGGGGTTAATTTGCATGACAAAGAGGGACTTTGCAATTAATTGCAATTATTCTGATCACTCTTCATAACATTCTGGAGTATATGCTAATTGCCGTCATACAAACTGAGGCAGCAGACCTTGTAAACATTAATATTTGTGTTATTCTCAAAAGCTTTGGCCACGACTGTACATGTACTTTGAACGTTTGCTCTAGTCTGGACTGGCCTTGACTGGTCTGGACTGGACTGGACTGGACTGGCCTGGACTGGACTGGTCTGGACTGGTCTGGACTGGCCTGGACTGGTCTGGACTGGCCTGGCCTGGACTGGTCTGGACTGGCCTTGACTGGTCTGGACTGGACTGGCCTTGACTGGTCTGGACTGGACTGGACTGGCCTGGACTGGTCTGGTCTGGACTGGACTGGTCTGGACTGGCCTGGACTGGCCTGGACTGGTCTAGTCTGGCCTGGACTGGTCTGGACTGGCCTGGACTGGTCTGGACTGGCCTTGACTGGACTGGTCTGGACTGGACTGGACTGGACTGGACTGGTCTGGACTGGACTGGTCTGGACTGGCCTGGACTGGCCTGGACTGGTCTGGACTGGCCTGGACTGGCCTGGACTGGTCTGGACTGGTCTGGACTGGCCTTGACTGGACTGGACTGGTCTGGACTGGTCTGGACTGGCCTGGACTGGTCTGGACTGGCCTTGACTGGACTGGTCTGGTCTGGACTGGCCTGGACTGGTCTGGACTGGCCTTGACTGGACTGGTCTGGACTGGACTGGACTGGCCTGGACTGGTCTGGCCTGGACTGGTCTGGACTGGCCTTGACTGGACTGGTCTGGACTGGACTGGACTGGCCTGGACTGGACTGGACTGGCCTGGTCTGGACTGGACTGGCCTGGACTGGTCTGGACTGGCCTGGTCTGGCCTAGCCTGGACTGGCCTGGCCTGGACTGGCCTGGACTGGACTAGCCTGGACTGGCCTGGACTGGCTGGGACTGGACTGGCCTGGACTGGACTAGCCTGGACTGGCCTGGACTGGACTAGCCGATGGGTCGGGCTACCGTTCTTCTTCTTTTCTGTTTTGAGACTATTCCATTGGTTCATTAAGTCAGGAATCTCACATCAAGGACATGAGGTATTACTTATTTAAATGATTTAGAATAGCACTTAAACACGGGTCTAGCACTGAACATGGCTGACTCACAAAATCTTCAATAATGTTGTGTGGAGGAGGTAGAGGAGGAGGAGGAGGAGGGGGTAGGAGGGGGGTAATAGACAAAAGGGCGGCAGGAGGGGGGTAAGAGAAGGAAGGGGGGCAGGAGGAGGGCTGTGTGGTAACAGGGGTGTTGGGGTTTCAAGCTCCCAGACTCTAATCCTGACACACTGCCTCCACCAATTACAGGAGAAAAGGGAGGAAAACACCAACCCAGAAAGCCAGCGAAGGGCATATTTAGTAACGTTTTGGCAAGCTGTAATTACATGTATGGCTAACAGAGAGATTTAACTACTTTTCCCCACTGATTGACAAGACAGAGTAGAGAACGATACACACACCAGAGAACAGTACACACAGGTCAGTAGTACTCCAGAGTCTGTGAAAAGTGGGAGTTGTAATGACATTTCCATGTTAACCATAGGTGGGTAGTAGAGCTGCTGTTGCGCACATAAAACCCCTCCGTCCATAATAGACGCATGGTTTCTCTTAGAAACAAGGAGCTGACGACACCAGGAGAAAAGACAGATGAGAGTAGAACTGGACCTGCCGGAAGAGTGACTGTGTATGTTTAATGGAATTCAGAGAGGCTCACTAAGGATGTGGTTGGAGGGGAATGTTGTTAGGTTTTTACCGGTGAACTGAGAGTAGACGTAATCTAGGCTTTATTGTGTTTGTCTTAACCAGTGGACAGTCACTGATTGAACCTGGCAAACATCTGAAAAACATCTTCCGTTTTCCTTCTATCGTTTGCGGGAAAGGGGGAGGGGGGTTTACTCTCCCCAAAATACTCCTCAGCCTTGGACTTTGATGATGAACGTTCCATGTAATCCATTCCACCCATGAATAAAAAACATTTAGCAGTAAAAGGCTAGCTAAATGTAGCTATAGTAAAGGCCTAGCTAAATGTAGCTATAGTAAAAGCCTAGCTAAATGTAGCTATAGTAAAGGCCTAGCTAAATGTAGCTATAGTAAAAGCCTAGCTAAATGTAGCTATAGTAAAAGCCTAGCTAAATGTAGCTATAGTAAAAGCCTAGCTAAATGTAGCTATAGTAAAAGCCTAGCTAAATGTAGCTATAGTAAAAGCCTAGCTAAATGTAGCTATAGTAAAAGCCTAGCTAAATGTAGCTATAGTAAAAGCCTAGCTAAATGTAGCTATAGTAAAGGCCTAGCTAAATGTAGCTATAGTAAAAGCCTAGCTAAATGTAGCTATAGTAAAAGCCTAGCTAAATGTAGCTATAGTAAAGGCCTAGCTAAATGTAGCTATAGTAAAAGCCTAGCTAAATGTAGCTATAGTAAAAGCCTAGCTAAATGTAGCTATAGTAAAGGCCTAGCTAAATGTAGCTATAGTAAAAGCCTAGCTAAATGTAGCTATAGTAAAATTCTAGCTAAATGTAGCTATAGTAAAAGCCTAGCTAAATGTAGCTATAGTAAAAGCCTAGCTAAATTTAGCTATAGTAAAGGCCTAGCTAAATGTAGCTATAGTAAAAGCCTAGCTAAATGTAGCTATAGTAAAAGCCTAGCTAAATGTAGCTATAGTAAAGGCCTAGCTAAATTTAGCTATAGTAAAAGCCTAGCTAAATGTAGCTATAGTAAAATTCTAGCTAAATGTAGCTATAGTAAAAGCCTAGCTAAATGTAGCTATAGTAAAAGCCTAGCTAAATTTAGCTATAGTAAAGGCCTAGCTAAGTGTAGCTATAGTAAAAGCCTAGCTAAATGTAGCTATAGTAAAAGCCTAGCTAAATGTAGCTATAGTAAAAGCCTAGCTAAATGTAGCTATAGTAAAAGCCTAGCTAAATGTAGCTATAGTAAAAGCCTAGCTAAATGTAGCTATAGTAAAAGCCTAGCTAAATGTAGCTATAGTAAAAGCCTAGCTAAATGTAGCTATAGTAAAAGCCTAGCTAAATGTAGCTATAGTAAAAGCCTAGCTAAATGTAGCTATAGTAAAAGCCTAGCTAAATGTAGCTATAGTAAAAGCCTAGCTAAATGTAGCTATAGTAAAAGCCTAGCTAAATGTAGCTATAGTAAAAGCCTAGCTAAATGTAGCTATAGTAAAAGCCTAGCTAAATGTAGCTATAGTAAAAGCCTAGCTAAATGTAGCTATAGTAAAAGCCTAGCTAAATGTAGCTATAGTAAACGCCTAGCTAAATGTAGCTATAGTAAAAGCCTAGCTAAATGTAGCTATAGTAAAATTCTAGCTAAATGTAGCTATAGTAAAAGCCTAGCTAAATGTAGCTAATAGTAAAGCCTAGCTAAATGTAGCTATAGTAAAAGCCTAGCTAAATGTAGCTATAGTAAAAGCCTAGGCTAAATGTAGCTATAGTAAAAGCCTAGCTAAATGTTGACTATAGTAAAGCCTAGCTAAATGTAGCTATAAGTGTTTATATGCCATCATGTTCAATCAAGAGCTGCACTGATCAACATACACCATGTAGTTATGAGAGATTAGGACTCCCCCAGGATCTAGAACTGGGTGAACCAACAATGTGTTCATAGATGAACATATAAACAGGGCACCACAGGGCAGATTTTAGGTTTCAGTCAGAAGAAGAAGCATTAATTTAATTCTGGTAGGAAACAGAAGGGGGACATTAAAATGAACTATTTTGGCATGTGGTAGGGACTGTTAGTCTGAGAGAGAGAGAGAGAGAGAGAGAGAGAGAGAGAGAGAGAGAGAGAGAGAGAGAGAGAGAGAGAGAGAGAGAGAGAGAGAGAGAGAGAGAGAGAGAGAGAGAGAGAGAGAGAGAGAGAGAGAGAGAGAGTAGCTAATACTTATGCAATAAAATTCAAATTAATTACTTAAAAATCATACAATGTGATTTTCTGGATTTCACAATTGAAGTGTACGATAAAAATATATATTATAATAAACTTACAGACCTCTACATGCTTTGCAAGTGGAAAACCTGCAGAATCGGGAATGTGTATCAAATTATTCCTTCTCCCCCACACAGTATCTACTGGGTGAAGATCCACAGTGTGCCATCACAGCAGCAAGATTTGTGACCTGTTGCCACATGAAAAGGGCAACCAGTGAAGAACAAACAAACACCATTGTAAATACAACCCATATTTATGCTTATTTATTTTCCCTTGTGTCCCTTAACCATTTGTACATTGTTACAACACTATATATATAATATGACATTTGTAATGTCTTTATTGTTTTGAAAGTTCTGTATTGTTAAAGTTTACTGCTTCATTTCTGTTTATTTCACTTTTGTATATTGTCTCCACACTTGCTTTGGCAATGTTAACACATGCTTCCCATGCCAATAAAGCCCATTGAATTGAATTTAATTGAATTGAATTTGATTGAGAGAGAGAGAGACCTTTGTACAACATGTACGTTTGACCAAAAATTAAGAGGTGTCTGCGATGTAGAGCTGTTTGTTGTGGAATTGTGGAATGATGTTATATACAGTACAGGTACATATACACACCTCTCGAAGAAAAGAAGCACTCTACGCCAGGCGTGTGAATGACCCGCCATCGGCCATACAAGTCTGTGTAAGTTCTGACCAATTAACGCTCTCAAAACACAATGTTCTTTCCTTCAGCCCAAGGAACTGCTGGACACTGAGTTCACTGCAGAAAGAGACCGTGTCAAAATAACAGCACATGCCTTGTCAAACAGATCCCTTTAAACACCCACCAACACCCCAGTACTAAAGTCCCCAGGGTCCCAACATCATTTCCTCCAAGAGTTAGAGAAACCACGGTATAGGAGAAATAAACAACCTAGAGAAACCACAGTACTGAGAGATGAACAACACTTAAGAGAACACGAGAGATGAACAACACTTAGAAAAAAGAAACCACCGTACTGAGAGATGAACAACACTTAGAGAAACCACCGTACTGAGAGATGAACAACACTTAGAGAAACCACCGTACTGAGAGATGAACAACACTTAGAGAAACCACCGTACCGAGAGATGAACAACACTTAGACCACCGTACCAAGAGATGAACAACACTTAGAGAAACCAGTATACCGAGAGATGAACAACACTTCAGAGAAACCACCGTACCGAGAGATGAACAACACTTGGCCAAACCACCGTACCGAGAGATGAACAACACTTAGAGAAACCACCGTACTAGAGAGATGAACAACACTTAGAGAAACCACTGTACCGAGAGATGAACAGCACTTAGAGAAACCACCGTACTGGAGGTGAACAACACTTAGAGAAACCACCGTACTGAGAGATGAACAACACTTTAGAGAAACCACCGTACTGAGAGATGGAATTTTAATAACATTCAGTAGAAACCACTGAGTAGAAACCACCAGACTCCATTACTGCCACTGATTACAACCATTACAACATCTAGCAGTGTGTAGGGATGTGGAGAGGGGAGCCCAGCCAGCCATACCACTATGCTTTCGCTGTCTGTCACTCCCAACCATTTAGCATAATAACGCATGGCATGTTGTAGTATGCATATTAACAATGCATGGCATGTTGTTGGCGTGTTCTGCATCTAACAATCATGGCGTGTTCTGCATCTAACAGCATGGCGTGTTGTTGGCGTGTTTTCTTCATCTAACAATACATGGCATGTTGTTGGCGTGTTCTGCATCTAACAATGCATGGCGTGTTGTTGGCGTGTTCTGCATCTAACAATACATGGCATGTTGTTGGCGTGTTCTGCATCTAACAATGCGTGGCGTATTGTGGCATGTACATATAACAATGCATGGCGTGTTCTGCATCTAACAATGATCGCGTGTATTGTGGCGTGTTCTGCATCTAATACATGGTGTTTTATTGGCGTGTTCTGCATCAATCTGATGGCATGTTGTTGGCGTGTTCTGCATCTAACAATGCATGGCATATTGTGGCGTGTTATACATGTAACAATGCATGCGTGTTGTTGGCGTGTTCTGCATCTAACGATACATGGCGTGTTGTTGGCGTGTACTGCATGTAACAATGCATGGCGTGTTGTTGGCGTGTTCTGGTGTAACGTGGTATGGCGTGTTGATGGCCTGTTCTGCATCTAACAATGCATGGCATGTTGTTGGTGTGTTCTGCATCTAACAATGCATGGCGTGTTGTTGGCGTGTTCTGCATCTAACAATGCTTCGGCGTGTTGTTGGCATGTTCTGCATGTAACAATACATGGCGTGTTCTGCATCTAACAATGCATGGCGTGTTGTGTCACGTGTTGTGCATATTAACAATACATGGCATGTTGTGCACGTGTTCTGCATGTAACAATACATGGCTTGTTGTTGGCGTGTTCTGCATCTAACGATGCATCAGCATGTTGGCGTGTTCTGTATCTTGATACATGGCATGTTGTGGTGTGTTCTGTTCATCTTAACAATACATGGCGTGTTCTGCATGTAACAATGCAGCATGCTGTTGGCGTGTTCTGCATCTAACAATGCATGGCATGTTGTCGTGTTCTGCATTAATGCATGGCATGTTGTTGGCATGTTCTGCATCTAACAATGCATGGCATGTTGTTGGCGTGTTCTATTATCTAACAATACATGGCATGTTGTTGGCGTGTACTGCATGTAACAATACATTGGCATGTTGTCGTGTGCTGCACATGTAACAATACATGGCACATATATGTTGGCGTGTTTTATACATATTAACAATACATGGCGTATATACATATAACAATACATGGCATGTATACGTGTGTTCTGCATCTAACAATACATGGCATGTACTTTGGCTCTGCATACTAACAATGCATGGCATGTTGTGGCGTGTTCTGGTCTAAAAATACATAGGGGTGTTGTTGGCGTGTTCTGCATCTAACAGATACATGGTGTGTTGTTGGCGTGTTCTGCATCTAACAATACATGGCATGTTGTTGGCATGTTCTGCATCTAACAATACATGGCATGTTGTGGCATGTTCTGTATCTAACAATACATGGCATGTTGTTGGCGTGTTCTGCATCTAACAATACATGGCATGTTGTGGTGTGTTCTGCATCTAACAATACATGGCATGTTGTTGGCATGTTCTGCATCTAACAATACATGGCATGTTGTTGGTGTTTGTGCATGTAACAATGCATCCATATGTATCTGGCATGTTCTGCAGCTAACAATGCATGGCATGTTCTTGGCGTGTTCTGTCCAAAGAGCGTATCCCAGGCGTGTCCCACTGTGGTGGCTACTGCACCTACAAAACAATTACACATTTATTATGTATCAGAACATGAATACAATAAAATGTGCAATTATTCTTTGTAAAGTGTTACTGCTGTATGCTAATCAATCAAGACACGGCTATTCACTGTCCAAACGTTAGTATCCTCACAGCCCCATTAACAGAAGCCTCATCCGAAGTGGATGACCTGGAGAGTGCCCCTGATCTGGATCTCGTCCTCGAGGGTAGCTGACCCTCTGAGCCAACTGGTTCCTAGTCCTCTCATGCTGTTTGTGTGTCCTCTTTACAAGCCATATGATATGAAACAGAGAATGCAAGCTGAGATGAATAAGCTTTCCTATAGGATGTAGCTCTTCTCTCTCTCCTCTCTCTCTTTCGCTCTCTCTCTCCCTCTCTCTATATATCTCTCTCTCCTCTCTATCTGTCCCCCCCTCTCTCCCCTCTCTCCCCTCTCTCTTCCTCTCCTCTCTCTCTCTCTCTCTCTCTCTCTCTCTCCCTCTCCCTCTCTCTCTCTCCCTCTCGCTCTCTCTCTCTCTCTCTCTCTCTCTCTCTCTCTCTCTCTCTCTTTCAACTTCCTCTTGGCAGATGTTCTCAAATCCCCGAGTACATCCCAAATGGCACCCTATACCCTATGTAGTGCACTACTTGACCAGAGCCCTATGACACATTATTCCCTATATAGTCCTGCACTACTTAGACCAGGGCCTTATTCCCTGTGGTGACTGTTTTAGACCGAGCCCTATCTGCAAAAAAGAAGGGAATAGAGTGCAGTTGGGAGGCCGGCCTGAGAGGCTGCATCCCTGTTTGTACTTTCCGGCAAGGAGTGGAAGAAACAAACCACTAAACAGCCTGCTGCCACGCGACTGAACAAAAACTTCTAAACGGAATTACAACAAAAATCTTGAAGGGCGGGGCGGGGGAGGCTGTCTCAGTACTGGTTTCGGCAGTGCAACTCCTTCTTGTGTGTAAAGGGTTCTCTGTCATTACCCGACACCGCCAGTCCTGGTAATAAAACAGGCTTCTGAGATTGTCTGTAATATAGTGGCCTGCTTTAGATACTACCTAAATGTACAGCCATGTCTTTCTTAGAACATTGTGGGTGAGGGGTGTGAAACAGGTGGCAGATGGAGGGAGGGAGGGAGGGAGGGAGATGAGGGAGGGAGGGTAGGGAGGGGGTGATGAGGGGGAGGGAGATGAGGGAGGGGGAGGGTGTAGGGAGGGAGGGAGGGAGGGAGGGAGGAAGGGAGGGAGGGAGGGAGGGAGGGAGGGAGGGAGGGAGGGAGGGAGGGAGGGAGGGAGGTTAGGGAGGGAGGGAGATGAGGAGGGAGGGAGGGAGGGAGGGAGGGAGGGAGGGAGGGAGGGAGGGAGGGAGGGAGGGAGGGAGGGAGGGAGGTTAGGGAGGGAGGGAGATGAGGGAGGGAGGGAGGGAGGGAGGGAGGAGGGAGGGAGGGAGGGGGGGGGAGATGAGGAGGAGGGGGTTAGGGGTGGGAGATGAGGGAGGGAGATGAGGGAGGGAGTGGGGAGGAGGTAGGGAGGGAGTGAGGGAGGGAGTGAGGGAGGGAGGGTAGGGAGGGAGTGAGAGGGAGGGAGATGAGGGAGGGTGATGAGGAGGAGGGAGCAGTCATGGCAGTCAAATGTAAACCTCAATTTGAATAAAGACCCAAACAGACACCACTGACAGAGGAATAACCCTATGGGGTCTGGGATCTGAGGCCTTCAACGTTGGCAACAACTTTTTGAATGACTGACGAATACAATTCACTACATATAACCTTTACTGACATGACACCTCTGACCAAAGCTCCCATCCCTTTACCTTCCACCATGTTGTCTCCCTGAAACAGTATGTTAAACGTCCTCTTAATGGATCTGTCAGGTGGATCTTGTCTGTCTTCTCCTGCTTTACAAACACAGCTGCAGGACAGTACCAGTAGTGGTGCAGCACACTAGCTCAATAAACCACAGGCTTATTTTCTACAAACAGGCTAGGAAAAAAATAGGTATTTGGCCTCAAATAGCGCCCTCTCCCTATATTGTAGGGAACAGAGTCCCATTTGTATCGCAGACTTAGTTAGTAAGAGTATAAGAAAAAGCACAAAAAGAGGAAAGTGTTTTTGCTTCATGACAGAATCCGTCCCAACACAAAGCTTGTCCTTTAATACCCAAACTTCCTTTCAAGTGGCTTCTCCACTATTCCATGAGGGACACTGCCTATTATATACTGACTGTAGAGTGGGTGTATGTTTCTCCTCTCTCTTATATACTAAGGAGCTGAGTGGGTGTATGTTTCTCCTCTCTTATATTGTCTGACTGTGAGTCAGGGGTGTATGTTTCTCCTCTCTTATATACTGACTGTAGAGTGGGTGTATGTTTCTCCTCTCTTATATACTGATAGTGGGATCTGTTTCCTTCTCCTATACTGACTAGTGGGTGTATGTTTCTCCTCTTAAATACTGACTGTAGAGTGGGTGTATGTTTCTCCTCTCCTATACTGACTGTAGAGTGGTGTATGTTTCTCCTCTCTTATATACTGACTGTAGAGTGGGTGTATGTTTCTCCTCTCTTATATACTGACTGTAGGAGTTAATGTTCTCTGCCTTGCTCGCTGTAAGTCGGGTGTATGTTTCTCCTCTCTTATATACTGACTGTAGAGTGGGTGTATGTTTCTCCTCTTATACTAGCTAGTGGGTGTATGTTTATTTCTATACTGACTGTAGGGTGTAATGGTGCCTCCTCTCTTATATACTGACTGTAGAGTGGGTGTATGTTTCTCCTCTCTTATATCTCAGTATAAGTGGGCTGTCTCTGTTTCTTATATACTGACTGTAGAGTGGGTGTATGTTTTATTCTTATATACTGAGCTGTAAGTGGGGTCTGTTTCTCCTCTATATACTTGACTGTAGAGTGGGTGTATGTTTCTCCTCTCTCTTATATACTGACTGTAGGTGGGTGTATGTTTCTCCTCTCCTCTCTTATATACTGACTGTAGAGTGGGTGTATGTTTCTCCTCTCCTCTCTTATATACTGGGCTGCTGTAGAGTGGGTGTATGTTTCTCCTCTCTTATATACTGACTGTAGAGTGGGTGTATGTTTCTCCTCTCCTCTCTTATATACTGACTGTAGAGTGGGTGTATGTTTCTCCTCTCTTATATCTGAGCTGAGTGGGTGTATGTTTCTCCTCTCCTCTCTTATATACTGACTGTAGAGTGGGTGTATGTTTCTCCTCTCTTATATACTGACTGTAGAGTGGGTGTATGTTTCTCCTCTCTTATATACTGACTGTAGAGTGGGTGTATGTTTCTCCTCTTTATATACTGACTGTAGAGTCATATGTTTTCCCTCTTATATACTGACTGTGAGTGATATGTTCTCCTTCACTTATATACTGACTGTCAGAGTGGGGTCTTGTTCTCCTCTTATATACTGACTGTAGAGTGGGGTACTGTTCTCCTCTCTTATATACTGGGCTGGTGGTATGTTTCTCCTCTCTATATACTCAGCTGTAGAGTGGGTGTATGTTTCTCCTCTCTTATATACTAGCTGTGGTGGTATTGTTCTCCTCAGATACATTGTAAGTGATATGTTCTCCTCTCCTCTCTTATATACTGACTGTAGAGTGGGTGTATGTTTCTCCTCTCTTATATACCGACTGTAGAGTGGGTGTATGTTTCTCCTCTCTTATATACTGACTGTAGAGTGGGTGTATGTTTCTCCTCTCTTATATACTGACTGTAGAGTGGGTGTATGTTTCTCCTCTCTTATATACTGACTGTAGAGTGGGTGTATGTTTCTCCTCTCTTATATACTGACTGTAAGTACAGGGGTGTATGTTTCTCCTCTCTTGAAATACTGACTGTAGAGTGGGTGTATGTATCTCCTCTCTTATATACTGACTGTAGAGTGGGTGTATGTTTCTCCTCTCTTATATACTGACTGTAGAGTGGGTGTATGTTTATTCCTCTTAAATACTGACTGTAGAGTGGGTGTATGTTTCTCCTCTCTTATATACTTAATAAGTTGGGTGTATGTTTCTCCTCTCTTATATACTTGACTGTAGGAGTCATGTTTCTCTCCTCTCTCTGTCTGCTTGACTGTAGAGTGGGTGTATGTTTCTCCTCTCTTAAATACTGACTGTAGAGTGGGTGTATGTTTCTCTCTTATATACTGACGCTGTAGAGTGGATATCTCAGACTCTATGTGTTTTCTTTGGAATGCTTGTAGCAGGACATGCAGCAAAACTTTAAACTGAAATGACACATTTTAATTTGTCAACAACCTCCTCTTGGGAGGGGTGGGAGCCAAGAGCAGAGGCAGAGAGAGGGAGAGAGAGAGAGAGAGAGAGAGAGAGAGAGAGAGAGAGAGAGAGAGAGAGAGAGAGACAGAGAGAGACAGAGAGACAAGAGAGAGAGAGACAGAGAGAGAGACAGAGAGACAGAGAGTAAAGGGAGAGAGAGAGAGAGAGAGAGAGAGAGAGAGACAGAGACAGAGAGAGAGAGAGACAAAGAGAGAGAGAGAGAGAGAGAGAGAGAGAGAGACAAAGAGAGAGAGAGAGAGAGAGAGAGAGAGAGAGAGAGAGAGAGAGAGAGAGAGAGAGAGAGAGAGAGAGAGAGAGAGAGAGAGAGAGAGACAGAGAGAGAGAGAGGGAGGGAGCAGTCATGGCAGTCAAATGTAAACCTCAATTTGAATAAAGCCCAAACAGACACCACTGACAGAGGAATAACTCCTAATGGGTGTTAGAATATGAGGCCTTCAACGTTGACAACAACTTTTTCAATGACTGACGAATACAATTCACTACATATAACCTTTACTCCGCATATGACACCTGACCAAAGCTCATCCCTTTACCTTCCACCATGTTGTCTCCCTGAAACAGTCTGTTAAACGTCCTCTTAATGGAACCTGTCGGTCAATCTGTGTCTCTCCTGCTTTACAAACGCCAGAGTACAGGACGTACCAGTGATTACAGCGGTCACTCAATAAACCACAGGCTTATTTACTACAACGGGCTAGGAAAAAATAGGTATTTGGCCTCAAATCAGCCTGTCCCTATATTGCAGGGAACAGAGTCCATTTGTATTGTCGCAAACTAGTTAGTAAGGTGTAGGAGAAAAAGCCAAAAAGAGGAAAGTGTTTTTGTTGCATGACAGAATCCATCCCAACACAAGACTTGTCCTTTAATACCCCAAAGCCCTTTCAAGTGGCTTCTCCCACTATTCCATGAGGGACACTGCCTATTATATACTGCAGTATAGTGGGTGTATGTTTCTCCTCTCCTCTCTTATATACTAACTGTAGAGTGAGGGGGTGTATGTTTCCCCTCTCCTATATACTGACTGTAGAGTGGGTGTATGTTTCTCCTCTCCTCTCTTATATACTGACTGTAGAGTGGGTGTATGTTTCTCCTCTCCTATATACTGACTGTAAGTAGGGGTGTATGTTTCTCCTCTCCTATATCTGACTGTAGAGTGGGTGTATGTTTCTCCTCTCCTATATACTGACTGTAGAGTGGGTGTATGTTTCTCCTCTCTTATATACTGACTGTAGAGTGGGTGTATGTTTCTCCTCTCTTATATACTGACTGTAGAGTGGGTGTATGTTTCTCCTCTCCTATATACTTGGGTTGAGAGTGATATGTTTCTCCTCTCTTATATACTGACTGTAGAGTGGGTGTATGTTTCTCCTCTCCTATATACTGACTGTAGAGTGGGTGTATGTTTCTCCTCTCCTATATACTGACTGTAGAGTGGGTGTATGTTTCTCCTCTCCTATATACTGACTGTAGAGTGGGTGTATGTTTCCCCTCTCTTATATACTGACTGTAGAGTGAGTATGTTTCTCCTCTCTTATATACTGACTGTAGAGTGGGTGTATGTTTCTCCTTTCTTATATTACGCTAGTGGGTGTATGTTTCTCCTCTCTTATATACTGACTGTAGAGTGGGTGTATGTTTCTCCTCTACTTATGTGACTGTGAGTACGTGGTGTATGTTTCTCCTCTCTTATATACTGACTGTAGAGTGGGTGTATGTTTCTCCTCTCTTATATACTGACTGTGAGTGGGTGTATGTTTCTCCTCTCTTATATACTGACTGTAGAGTGGGTGTATGTTTCTCCTCCTCTCTTATATACTGACTGTAGAGTGGTGTATGTTTCTCCTCTCTTATATACTGACTGTAGAGTGGGTGTATGTTTCTCCTCCTTATATACTGACTGTAGAGTGGGTGTATGTTTTCCTCTCCTCTCTTATATACTGACTGTAGAGTGGGTGTATGTTTTCCTCTCCTCTCTTATATACTGACTGTAGAGTGGGTGTATGTTTCTCCTCTCCTCTCTTATATACTGACTGTAGAGTGGGTGTATGTTCTCCTCTCCTCTCTTTATACTGACTGTAGAGTGGGTGTATGTTTCTCCTCTCTTATATACTGACTGTAGAGTGGGTGTATGTTCTCTCCTCTCTTATATACTGACTGTAGAGTGGGTGTATGTTTCTCCTCTCTTATATACTGACTGTAGAGTGGGTGTATGTTTCTCTCTCTCTTATATACTGACTGTAGAGTGGGTGTATGTTTCTCCTCTCTTATATACTGACTGTAGAGTGGGTGTATGTTTCTCCTCTCTTATATACTGACTGTAGAGTGGGTGTATGTTTCTCCTCTCTTATATACTGACTGTAGAGTGGGTGTATGTTTCTCTCCTCTCTTATATACTGACTGTAGAGTGGGTGTATGTTTCTCCTCTCTTATATACTGACTGTAGAGTGGGTGTATGTTTCTCCTCTCTTATATACTGACTGTAGAGTGGGTGTATGTTTCTCCTCTCTTATATACTGACTGTAGAGTGGGTGTATGTTTCTCCTCTCCTCTCTTATATACTGACTGTAGAGTGGGTGTATGTTTCTCCTCTCTTATATACTGACTGTAGAGTGGGTGTATGTTTCTCCTCTCCTCTCTTATATACTGACTGTAGAGTGGGTGTATGTTTCTCCTCTCTTATATACTGACTGTAGAGTGGGTGTATGTTTCTCCTCTCCTCTCTTATATACTGACTGTAGAGTGGGTGTATGTTTCTCCTCTCTTATATACTGACTGTAGAGTGGGTGTATGTTTCTCCTCTCTTATATACTGACTGTAGAGTGGGTGTATGTTTCTCCTCTCTTATATACTGACTGTAGAGTGGGTGTATGTTTCTCCTCTCTTATATACTGACTGTAGAGTGGGTGTATGTTTCTCCTCTCCTCTCTTATATACTGACTGTAGAGTGGGTGTATGTTTCTCCTCTCTTATATACTGACTGTAGAGTGGGTGTATGTTTCTCCTCTCTTATATACTGACTGTAGAGTGGGTGTATGTTTCTCCTCTCTTATATACTGACTGTAGAGTGGGTGTATGTTTCTCCTCTCCTCTCTTATATACTGACTGTAGAGTGGGTGTATGTTTCTCCTCTCTTATATACTGACTGTAGAGTGGGTGTATGTTTCTCCTCTCTTATATACTGACTGTAGAGTGGGTGTATGTTTCTCCTCTCTTATATACTGACTGTAGAGTGGGTGTATGTTCTCTCCTCTCTTATATACTGACTGTAGAGTGGGTGTATGTTTCTCCTCTCCTCTCTTATATACTGACTGTAGAGTGGGTGTATGTTTCTCCTCTCCTCTCTTATATACTGACTGTAGAGTGGGTGTATGTTTCTCCTCTCTTATATACTGACTGTAGAGTGGGTGTATGTTTCTCCTCTCTTATATACTGACTGTAGAGTGGGTGTATGTTTCTCCTCACTTATATACTGACTGTAGAGTGGGTGTATGTTTCTCCTCTCTTATATACTGACTGTAGAGTGAGTGTATGTTTCTCCTCTCTTATATACTGACTGTAGAGTGGGTGTATGTTTCTCCTCTCTTATATACTGACTGTAGAGTGGGTGTATGTTTCTCCTCTCTTATATACTGACTGTAGAGTGGGTGTATGTTTCTCCTCTCTTATATACTGACTGTAGAGTGGGTGTATGTTTCTCCTCTCCTCTCTTATATACTGACTGTAGAGTGGGTGTATGTTTCTCCTCTCTTATATACTGACTGTAGAGTGGGTGTATG